>NC_051068.1:91906320-92206320 GCF_004664715.2 Peromyscus leucopus | reverse complement strand
AAACCTGCTTATCAATATAAGAAACAAAAATAAGAACATCACTCTTAGTCCTACTGATAGCTAAAAATAAAAAAATATATATTTAATTACTTCATGTAAATGTCCTTAATAAATAAGGTAAAATGAACTATTTAAAAAATACAAAAGTTTCAAAAATACATAGATATTTGAATATCATATTTGCTTTAAAAATATGTTTTTTTAATTTTGTAAGGAAACACTATTTCAACTGAATCCATCAAGAAACTTTTTAAGTACTTAGGAACAAATAATGAAATGATGAAAATAATTAGAGGAAACAATTTCTATTCAACGATTGGTTTATGTAAAATCTGGTAAAAATATTACAAAAAATTAAAATCACAAATGAACCACTTTCATGAATACAGATAGAAGTGTACTGACCAAAATATTAGCAAAATAAATAGAGCAGTACATTAAAATGGATGGATCAGTTTTAGTCTGTGAATTATAACAGGATTTTAGCAATAAAAGAATACAAATAGCTAACATTAACATTAAAAAGAATAATGTTACATGAATGAAAACTTGTCACATGAACGAATTAAAAAGCTCAAAACCAATCATGAAACCTCTTAGTATTCAGAGAACAGATGAGGTCTTCATTTGAAAATTGATCAGTTTATTAAAATATTGTACATAATTGCAGAGGTTTAAGAATAGTCAAGAGCATAAGGTCAGCAAGATGACCCAGTGGGTAGAGGCACTTGTTACCATGCTTGTGGACATGGATTTGATTTGCAGGACACACATGATAAAAGGCGAGCCACAAGATACCCTATGTTCTTCTCACATGTACTGTGACACAAATGCCCTCATCACACAATGAATCAATAAATAAATTTAATTTTAAATGTGTTTAAAAAATAGTCAAGAGTCTTATAAAGAAGAGTAAGGAAGAATGGCTTTTTATCAGGTATTGTCAAGATATGATCATAAAAAGGGTATAGTTTTGACAATGTAATATGCCAGAAGAACCAATGTGAACTCAATAATATCCAACATTCATATGACTAAGGAGGTGCCACAGGCTATGGGAACGCAGGGAAGTGATTCCATTGGATACACACACACACACACACACACACACACACACACTTAAAATTCCTAGTAGCAAAGAACAAGGCTGCAAAACAATAAAAATCAATAAGGAAATTAAATATTCTAGAAAGAGTCAATGATTTATTAATCAGTACATATCATTAACATTACATTAAGGAGAAAATATTAAGTTAAACAGCATTACAGTCCAGTTAGTGAGCTTTACTATACTAATTTGAAGAATGTTTGGCCGTGAAAGGGGCTCAGTGGAATATTAGTGCTCTGCACAAGCCTGACAACATAAGTTCAGTCTCTGGGATGCATAGTTTACAGAATCCACTCCTGAATATTGTCTTCTGACCTACACACATGTGGCTTGCACAAGAACACACACACACACACACACATCACAGAAGTCTGCAATACTAATGAATAAAATTTTTAAAAAAAGAATATTTGGTGACTAAAGACATCATAGATAGAATTAAAATGAAAACATATTGGTAAATGGTATACACCCATGTGTAAATTGATAGTATCCAAATTCATCTGGGCTATATTAAGAACATTTTTGAATCAATATGAAAATGATACAGTCTAGTAGAAAACTTGGGAAAGGACTTCAATAGACTGTTGAAAAATGTGCGTGTCCAAAAGACCAACAGCTGTGATAAATTCCTCCTGGTTACTTTGTTCATCAACTTCATGTAAGTCAGAAACTGATTAAGGCCTCTGCTAACCTACCAGAATAGAGGAAAGAGGTGGCAGACAACTCCAGTAATGGTGAGGCCATGGTGCAGCTGAACCCAGCCCAGTGCTGACAGAATACAAACTGGAGAAAGACGTTTGGAGAAAAGCTGCACAGGCTTATTAAAGCAACACATGAACAATTGCATTCAGTACATATTCAGCAGAAATTAATACATGTACTCATATGCATGTATACACACATGAATTTATTATTGTAACTATGGTATTCATTTTAACCAAAAACTGGGATGGGGTGGGGAAACGGCTATGGGAGAGCAAATTTTCATATATAATAGGAGGGATTCAATGGCAGAGATTTAATAATGAAGTGTATTATTATAAATTCTGAAAATAAACAAACCAGTGTTTATCTTCACCAAAATGGATAACTAAAGATACATATGTTGTAGAAGAAGCCATTCAAAACAATCAGTAGTGCATAATTATAAACAGTTAAAACAAGTAAACTTCTCTTTGCTTCTAAGAGGGACAGTATCTGGAAGCTACTACTTCCCAGGGCAGAAAGTGAAGAGTTCTTCCCAGTGCCTGGTCTGCTGAATTACAAAGTTGGGCAGCTCATATTCATGGGTAACTCAAGCTCCAGGGTGATCTGACACCCTCTTCTGGCCTCCCAAAGCACCTGCAGAATTTGGCACGTATTCACACATACATACATACATACGAACATAAATAAAAACACAAATAAAACAATAGAAATGAAAAAAAGAGGTGTTGTAATGCAATTCGCTCAGCTACAATGGAAATCAGTATGGAGTTGTCTCAGAAACTAAAATCAGAACTAGTTTACCTATTTCACACAACAAATTAAGGTAGTTTTATGCATACTAGGAACTTTATCTTAAATTCAATAAATTTGAATAGTAATATTGTCTAGAGATTGTGTTCAGCAGTGCAGAGGTAAGTTTCAGCATCTGGTGAATGTAGTGGTAGGTATTCTCAGTGCCTAGGAATGCCAGCATCACTAGATGTCATTTGAATATTTTTATTTGGATTACTTGCTAGCACCTGAAAATAACCCCACTCCCACCGCTGCAAACTACTTGTATAGTTTGTGACCAGAGCTCTAAGATAATTGGCAAACTTAGAGAACTAAAGGATGGTGTGCAACTTATTTTAATGCTACTTCCAGCTGTACACACACACCATCTGCATTTCGATTGTACACACACAGTAAGACACAACAGAACCATTATTAGTGGCTTCCAAACAGACCCTGACTTCATTCATCATGTATCAGTTTGGGGATCCTGACAGATTTGCTTATTACCTGACTGGCACATTTTCTGAATTTCAAAAACAGATATAGTTTCAAAAATAGGATGAAAAGAAAGAATTTGGGGCTGGGGGAAGCTTTCAGGAAGGAGTTGACTTGAGTCTCAAGGCAGGAGGCCAAGGCACGTTCATTTGCACAAGAAAGAGGGAGTGGGGATGGGTTAGGGTAGGTAATGTTAATTTTAGGAGGGCAAGGATCTGTGACAGGGTTTGAGAACAAGTTTGGAAAGGGAGTGTTGGAATGAACATTGACTGACTTATTGATGGATGGTTTTTTGCTGTGCAACACCTAGTACAGACAATTATCATTGGAGTATTTGGAGAAATTACAAAATATGAAGGTTGCATCCCAGTAGATAGAAAAATAAACACTTTAGGAAACAGAAAAGGCAGTAGTAGGGACATATAATTAAATGAAAAAAAGAAGAATGTATAGAATCATAAAATAGCACTATGATATTTATAAATCAGTGCCATCCTACCCACATCTCCCTTTATCTTTAATTATATTTCCCCTGAGAGAAATACACAATATTTTAGTTTCATTAATGCTATATTGTGTGACACACCACTTTCTGTTTAAATTTGGTTGTTACTGGATACTAATATTTTAAAAATAAACAAAGAGACTCCCAGAAAAGGTAAAATGATCTAAATGACACAATTTACAATTCAAGGAAAATTATCATAATAAACCTATCATACATATGCACTTATCATACATATGTAGTATTTTGCTTAGATTTTTAGCGCTCTTAACAAATGATAAGCTTAAAAACATCCACACAAAGAAGGAGGTAATTCATATTTTAGTTCAAGGCCACAGCAGGAGATGCAAAATTTCTTCCTGAGCTGCTTGTAATTTGAAAATATCGATGATTTATATATACTATGTAATGAATCAAAATGGTCATCAAGAGAGTGAACAGTAAATATTTAATGGCTTTGTGAACATCAGACCTATTATTTTAACTTGTTTCCATTACATGTAAAAGGAATATTGAAAAATGGTGGTGTTTTCTGCTGAAGACATCATGTTCTGAAAGCCTCACTGCTCATAAAAATTTGAACGTTAATAGCAACCTTATAAATTATTTCATCCTAATTTTACTAATGAGATACAGGTAGAGAGAGGGTAAGTGATTTTTCCCAGTCAGATTGACTCTCACCCCTTTTGGTTTGGTTGAGATCCGGTTTTACCCCACTCTTACTTAGTTACTTCCTATTATGTAAAACAAGGGGTTTTCAGACTGTGCTTTGACCTAGGACACTCTATTTTACAAACAGCTTTTTGTTCCATTTTAGAGGGAGATGACTGTGGTCCCTGGTGTACCCATAACCCACAGTATTCATTGGGTACCACCCATCTAGTTCCAACTGATAGATGACCAATTCCTTGTAGTAGAAACAATGCCACCTTTTAAGTTTATTGGTGTGAACTGAGACTTTGAGGGCACCTGGGCATTTTGAAAATCATAGTAGGGAAACTAGACACAAGAATGCATAAGACTCATTAGACCAAGGAAAAGCTGTATCTCCTTCACATGAACCCTGTAAAAGGATGGGCATCTAGCACTATGATGGCAGGTCCTCCCACCAATCTATCATCTGTTACCCTGGCCCGAATTCTTAGAATTCTTAGTTATCTTATCAATACAGACTCTATTAACATTTCCATCAGCCTACTTCTAGGACCTTTTGAATGCTGATGCAGCTTCTTTAACTTATATTCATTCTGTCTAAAGATATATTGTCAAACTCGCTGTGGGCTGTGTGATGCATGATCTAAGATTTAACGTTAATAATTAAGGTTGAAATAAAAGAACTTCCATTTGCCTTAGACAGATTACCAAGGGTTATCTAGCAAATTACTGTAGTTGAAACTACCAAGCCTTGCAAATTTATTGTTATTCAGTAAGTTCTGACATTGCTGAGTGATACAGATGTGTTCCTATGTGGCACAGAGCACACAAGACCATTTTCTCCCATATTTCCTCTAATTTCCCTCCAGTGTGGTGGGTCTTGTCTTTGCTTTGGTTATCTTTCCTCACTTCTGGAGTGCACCAGCCCCCCAACAATGCATTTTACTTAAATTTTCAACATAATCGTGGAGAACTTGGTATTCTATTTTCATTTGACTATTTTATTTTTTCCATTTTGGACTTCAGCACCTGGGAAGATTACTACCCTCATAAGGAGGGTATCTAAACACCAGCTTTCTTGTAGTGAATACACATCCTGAAGAATAACCATAGTAATTATATTGTGAGATAGAAAACCCAAATGGGTTCCAATTTCCTTTCCCAAAGCTAAGTATGTCCTTATAGGAAGATTGGTCTGAATTGAATTTTCCTTGCCAGTCCTTGGCCTGGCACCAAAATCTACATTTCCCTCATGTGTCTTCTGGCTATAATAGTCATAATGGGCATGGCCCAATACTGTCTTTTGAAAACATCCCTTGCTCAGTGCTGCTTAAGCCATTATCTACTCCATGCAAGTTCATCTTGCAGAGGGCTCATCACTGTTCATGCCTGTTTCTGATGCTGGTAAAATTCAATCAGTCGTTTTCCCTTTAGAGATCTATTTCTTCAGCAAGTATTTGTTAAGGACCTGGGCTCTTATTACCATCTTTACAAGCCATGGGAATATTTGGTGAGCAAGAAAAATATGTTTTTCTTTCCTTACATGGCACTGAGTCCAGCAGGGAAAGCAGGTACTTAGATAACTAAGACTATTATGCTCATCCTCATCCAGAAATTACAGAATCTGAGATGGTCCATAACAAGAACAGCTGATATAGTTTCCAACAGAAGTTACACTTATGAGGGCATTGCCAGATGAGTAGGCAGTCCTCAATCACCACAAGCCAGCTTCCATGTTTTACAGTTGTGTTTGGGAATTCTTCTTTACTTTCAACAAAATTACTCTGGGAAGAATATTTTTTAAATGCATTTCATTTGGAAATAAAACTAAAGGTTTTGTTATTATTGTTTTGTTTTATGTTGGCTAGTTTTTTTGTTGTTGTTGTTGTTTGTTTTGTTCTATTTTATTTTGTTTTTGCTCCAGAACACATTTGCTGCATTTAGATTTCCAGAATATCTATAACAGGGTCTTAACCTCTGGATATTAAGTCTGCTATAGACTCGGTTTTCTAAGAATGGGTCATGCCCAGAATTGCTTAGGTTAGTGTCCTCTATGAGTTGGTAGGCTTCACCCCAGTCTTAGGGAGACAACCATCGGGGAAATGGGAACCATGTCAAAGCGTGCATACTTCTAAGTTGCCCTCATTAACCCATATTGACTGCCATCATAGTTTACGGATTCCCAGTGCGACTAAAATTCTCCTCCCTAATTTTCTGCTAATTGCCTAAAAATTTTCTCTGTATGTACTTTTCAGCCACATGGCAAAGGCTCACCTTGATTATAGCCCGATCGCATCACCTAAGGCACTATGTTGGTGCACAAGTATTTCTGGGAACTAAAATGACACATGCCTAGGGCAATCGCCAGTTACTGCAACCCTCTGACTTGGGAGAAACAGGAATTAGAAAGATCGGTGTTCAAAATTCCTGCTTCATCTGTCTGGAGTTGTATATTTTTACCTAGGAAGAGAAAAGTTTGGTTACTGTAAATGGTTCGCCTCTGGCCAACTAACAAAATTGGGGCAAAGTTTATCAAAGTCACTTAGAGTTTGGAGTCAACTCTCCAATGTTTTATCAGCTAAATCATTTTGGTGCCAAAACTTTTTGAATAAAACTGTTACCTTTGTTAGGAGATGGTCAGCCTGCTGAAATATGATAACTAATGGCCATTTGGTACATTAGAGAAGACTCAACTTTACTTCTCTCTAATATGTAGAGCAGTATGAATATTCTGAGTTGTTAGAACTCCTGCTCCATGGAGTTCTAGAAAGTGAAAAAGTTGGCTTAAATTATTTGACTAGTTTTCATTTCTTCCTCCTTCTCTAGCCTATTATACTTATTAGGTAGGTAAATCAAGTAGCTAAAGGTTCCTGTTAGTTGGAAGAGTGAGAAAGGTAGGAGGAACCCAAGGAAATACTGTCATCCGTTCTCTTCTTATTTCAGAAAGGGAAATACAAACTCAGGGTCACATATAACACAGGGACTCAGAAATCCAATTCTGGGAGAGTAGCCTTATGCCCAGCTCCACTGCTGTGGTGAATAAGTAGCAGATGCTGGTGTCTAACCAGCCATCTGCATTACCGTCCTTTAGAAATGCAAGCTGAACAATAAGCTTTACCCATGGAATGGGTTATTGGCTCTGCCAATGCATGTGTAGTTTTTCAGGAGCATGGGAATTTATTGGTTTAATAAGGAATGAGGCATGTTCGCTTTGGGCAAATGTCTGTGTAATTTATTGCTGCCCAACAAATCACCCTGCCTCCTAGACTTAAAGCAAGCGTTCATGAAGTTTCCCCTGAAAAGGGAAAGATGTTATATTTTTAGGCTCATCATGTCATAGACTCTCTGATTATTCAATTCTAACACTTTTGTGCACTATGAAGCTAATCTTAGATAACATGTAAGTAAATATATGTTGCTGTGTTACCCCAGATTCTGCATTTTTAAAAATAGCTGATTCTAGGATTTGTTCCATGAGCTACATACCTTTCCTGGCTTAAAACAATTGCATTACCTATTCTCATTATTCTTTGGGTGCTGTGCGGCTAACACTAGGCAGGTCATCTTAGTATACTACAGCCACTGTCACGTAGCTAGTATTTTGTCCAGGGCCCTTAGCTGATCTAACATCTCTCTCCTGTGAGCTCCTTTCTGCTTCCTGGAAGGTAACTCAAGCTTCTTTGAAGTGGTGACCTCAGGACAGCAGATATGGCAACCTTGATAAATCTCTCCCTTAGTCATGCTGCCTAAAGTGATGTTGAACAAAGTGTGGCAATTAGGAAAGCCCAGATTGAAGTGGCAGTGGGGGTGGAGGGGTGGGGTATGGAGTAGCATATGGCAAAAGTGCACACACACGGAGACAGAGGAGTTCTTCTCACTTTGTAAACAATCACACAGTTTGTTAAGTAATAACAATTTCACTTCAGTATTCTCAATACTACACAATTCCATACGTTTTAAAAATATTTTTGACAGTAAAATTACCTTCACAGTTTATAAACTATTTTGCAATAAAATGTGTATGCATAAGTTATTTTTAAATATTGTAATAATTATATTCTTAGAGCAGAAATAAAAAGGAAGGATCCAAAGAACAAATAATCCATGTTGAAGACTACCTAGATGAAAGAGGTTTTAGCTAGGCAAGTCAGTAGGCTGATTTACTGATGGTTTAATCTTTACTTAAATTCCTGATACCCTGCAGAGCCTACCTTTAATGGTTTACATTGTACACACTGCCTGTCATCATGATAGACACAGTGGCCTCTGGCTTAGAATATTCTATTAGAGTTTCCAGAACAGCAGGGCATAGAGCCAGCACCAGACCTCATAGTAACTTATCCAGGAGTGTGGTGAAGAACTGAAGCCACAGATTTACTTTAATTCTGAAGAGTGCCAAGAGGTGTATGTGTGTGTGTGTGTGTGTGTGTGTGTGTGTGTGTGTGTGTGTGTGCACATGTGTTGATAGTTAATTTCTTTCAACTTTCCACAAACTTGAATTAACTGGGAAAAGAGGAATTGTGTCCATCAGATTGCTCATAGGAACATGTGCGGGAGGGGCATTTTCTTGATGAATGATTGATGTGAGACAGTTCACATCATGGCAGTGCCACCCAGAATAAGTTGGTCTTGGGTTGCTTAAAAAAGCAAGCTGAGTAGGCCGTGGAGAGCAAACTAGTAGACAGCATTTCTCCATGGTCTCTACTTTAATTTCTGTTTCTATATACATACATACACACACATATAGAATATATATCTATCCTAGTTGTGTATATATATGTATGTATATATATATATATATGAATTTAGTAGACATATATTAATAATTGTATGTTGTCTTTGGAACCTCATAATAATACTTAAAGGAAAACATCTCACCTGTAAAGCCAGTAAAAGGATTTTTACAAATCCTCTTCCCCTGGAATTATGATGAACTAATTGAAATGCTTTCTAGTGCATTAGAATTGCAAAAGTGTTCACTGTTCTGTAGAACATGCTGAATTAAATTACAAGAGTTATAATATTGATGTTTGCTACATACAGGCAACCTGAAATCTACCATCTATTGAAAGGTCTGCAGAATCTTATGCAGAGAGTACTTCCATTTTATTTGTTTCTTCTCCAGTGAAAAAAAGGAAGACTTGTAAGGGTTAGGGATGTTGTCGGCCTCCTGAAATAACACAGGAGGACTAAAGCCCTGATTTGCCTAATCTAGGATGGTCCACGTAATGCTCTAAATCATGTTGACAAAAGTCTTGAATCACCTGGGAGACTGACCTCTGTAGGGGATTATCTTGATTAAGTTAATTAGAAGGTATGACCTACACTCTGTGGGTGGTACCATTCTTAGGCAGGGTTTTGGAGAAAGTGAGCTGAGCATCGGTGCACATGGACTCATTGCTCTCTTCTACATGTAAATGTGATGTGTTCAGCTCCTTCAGGTCCCTGCTGTCTGACTCCCCGACCCAGATGGACTATGCCTTGAACTGTGAGCATTAGACAGGCTTTCTCCCTTAAGGGAGAAAGGGTATTTTAACAGAGCAACAAGAAACACCACTGAGCCACCTAGTGTTATATCTTACCCATGCTTTGCTATCACGCTTTATCTCAAAATCATTATGCTTCATTAACCTGGGATAAGTCCTGGTCCCACTGCCAGGGACTCCCCAGACAGATCTAGCCCCATAACTGTCACCCACATTCAGTTCAGTCCCATACATGTTCCTCAGCTTACAGTCCAGAGTCCATGAGCTCCCACCAGCTTGGATCAGCTGTCTTCATGGTTTTCCCCATCATGATCTTGACCTCACTTGCTCCTGTGATCGCTCCTCCCTCTTTTCAGGATGGGATGCCTTGCTCAGCCTTGACACAATGGGGAGGGACTTGGTCCTGCTTCAACTTAGTATGCCAGACTTTGTGGAATCCCCAAGGGGGCGGACTTACCCTCTCTGAGCAGAGGATGAGGAGTAAGATGGGAGAGGGGGAGAGGGTGCAGGAGAAGGGGAGGGAGGGACAACCAAGAATGGTATGTAAAATGACAAAAAAAAAAAATAAGAACCCAACTTTTTAAAATAAGAAAATGAACAAAAAACCTGTTGTGCTTGTTCTCCAACCAATCTCCTTGCTTCCCCTTCTCTAATTTTCTCTGTACACTCACTTGCTTATTTTTCTTACCTGCCACACAACTCTCAGACTTTCATCCTGGTTCCTCAGCAATTTAGCAATAAGTAGATGCATAGAATCCCCATTACTAAAAGAAGATAGGTCCATATTTTAAGAATGGTTACCCTCAGTATACCAGAGTTTCATCATCTGGAAATGGAGGTAAAATATTACTTACCTAATATTGAGCAAATGCTCAATGTATTAAAATAAATCCCTGAAACCATAAATGATAGTACAAACAAATACAAGGGTCTGGCCAGAAAAGTGATGCCTGAGACAGAAGAGGTCCAGAAGCGTGTGAGGCTAAGGAAAAGGCGCATCCGATGCAGGCGGGCACACGCTAGTCATTTGAAGTAGGTTTTTCTGAAAGAAATAACATTTTTTTTTTCTGAATAAGAAATAAAACTGGTTTTGGATACTCTCTTACATAACACAGTTTACACTGAGAATTTTAATTATTTGTTAAAATAACCAAAATACACATAGGCACTGTTTACCATTACCATGGATCGAAGGAATGGCTGATGAGTAATTAATTTTCCCAAATAACCATGTATGCATGTATGTAGCTTAAAAAAATAAGAGAAGCAGTTTTGTGATTTAGTTTGTCTAGCTGATCTGTCAGGGAACAACTCACAAAAACTTACCTATGGTTAAAACAGAGGGAGGTTTGCACAGTCCCAGAGGAAAGAGGGGTCAACCACCCCACCAGAGTTCTCATAATACCGTCACATGGCTGAATTGAAATAAGTGGATATCCAGCAAAATTGCTCTTTCACACTTCTGTAGAAAAGTGAAAGTAGAAATTAAATCATTTTAAAAATAAAAGGAACCTCGCTGTTTATTTTCTTCCCATGTAAAGATAGAATATGTGCTGTGAAATTGGTCATTTATATAGGACAGTCCCTACTGTGAAGAAGTTAAAAATCATCTTACCTTTTGTTTGATGGATCTTTTAATGGATCTGTGAAAAAAATGAGTGAGATCCCAACTTTCTGTTGAGATTATTACTTTTACTCTAAGGTACAGAGAAAGTGTCCAGTTAGCTGAATTGATCACAGCCTGGTAATGTTACACATCTTAGAATTTTGAAGAGCCATACAAAATGGTGACTAAGAATTTTATTTTGCCCTCATGTATTTTCAACTACATGCAGGCAAATGAAGATAAAGAGATAGAAAACAGAGCTAATTCAGAAGACTGAAATTCAAATAAAATTAAAGCAACAGTATAAACCTCTGAGCCAGGAAATGCAGGCAGGAGTGAATTCAATTTCAAATAGTAGTTAGTTGTAGTCAGACTGCAAGCATAACTTGTAAGTCGTGCATCAGACCTCAGAAAGAACCCTATAATAAAATCTGTGTCTTGAATCTCCACTGACCTTTACTTCCTCAACATACCATGATATCTGCTGGTCCACTGAATCCAAGCTTCCATGAGAGATGGAAGAAAATTAAAGATTGTGACATGCTTTGGGCTGGGAAGTTGTCCTGGTGAAAAAAAAATCACTGACTTAAAGTTTAATCAAAACCCTTCTAATAGATGGGAAGTAGTGGGGGTAAATCCTGTCTCAACAAAAATGAAAATAAATCCATTGAATATGGGAGCTCTGTTTTTCAAATGCTTCTTTCTGTTGTCACAATGAATGCTAACACCATCACTCTGTCAGAAAGTGTAGCTTGAGAACAAAATAGTCGTATCTGGCTTTTCTTCAGAAATTGAAGGCCTTGACTATTCCTTCTACATAGCACATTATGCAGTTGATGAACCAGTTTCTTCTCTTCAAAACATAACATTATTGTAAGAATAATGTATTAAAACAATAACTGGGAGCTTTTTTAACTCTACAGTAGAAAGTAATGAGAAAATCAATTTTTACCTGAAATTTTGAGCTGTGAAAAAAATCTTATTTCTTTCATAATTCTGGGTAAATTCATTTATATTTTTTGACCTGTAAAATAATAAGGCATTTTTAAAGCATATGATAATTTATTTTGTCTGCAAGAAATACATCACCGATGAATATTAAACCTAAACATGTTCTAGTTTAAACAGATTGTAAAGCAGATGTCGTGAGAAAGCTAAATAAATAATAAATACAATGAGAGGAGTCAGGATTACTCACAGAGTGAAAATGAAAGCCCTAATAATGACAACGTTGTGAACAAAACATTTGAAGAAAATGCAGGATACATAGCTTATGGTTGGAAGTTCTCAGTTTCTTATACATTCTCTGGGATGTATTTTATTCCAAACTTAGAATCTAGTATCATGAATGTAAAGCATGGTGAAATTTTGAGGTGATATACCAATTATATTGCAGCATAAACATCCGCTTCAAATGTCCCTAATATAAACTCTACATTATGAAGATGTTATAGTTAATAGCTTTAGTTCTTTAGTAAAGAGACTAGAAGTTCTTCAAGTTAACTTGATTTGGCTGTGTAACCTCTCCATTTAATAAATCTTTTTTTAAAAATCTTGAGTATTTTCTTTTTACATATAGTCTAATTTCCAGAAAGCAGTTGAGAGTGTTTAAACTGATCATTTTTATGGAATATGCATGGTGTGACATGAGCAACATAAACAAATACATTAATTGCCTTATCATAGTTTTTTCTGACAGATGGGTCCCCAGGCACAGAGCCTAACCTTTTATTTTGACACCTGCCACATCTTGCCAGTCCTGACCCTTTTTCTTTGCCAGAGTATCGCTGTGTGGTTCACCATGGTCACATTAATCTCCAGCTTTTAGGAGGCATAATGTTGGAGTCCTTCTGAGAATCACAGCCATTAGTCAGCTGATACCACAACAGAGAATATTTCACAGATCCATCCAACATCCGCTCTCTCCTGTGATTCAAACACGTTTTCTCTTATTCCTGTGACCTACTGGCTCAATAAGATTACACGGAGCTCCATTCAGTCAAAGGCCCCATATTGTTAACATGTGACAGGAAACGTTTAATTTAGTAGTCACTTAAAATTCAGAATTAATTGGAGTTTTTTTTTTTTTTTTTTAAAGAAGCTATGTTTTGACTTTTGTGCTAAATGATACTTTTTGCCCACAAAGAAAATGTGCATGTTACTGTAGCTTGTGAGTTAAAAACAACAGGAACACTTACATTTCGAAAAACAACGAACCATCAAGGCGATAATCATGTGTTGTAAATCACAGCACACACAATCTCCTACTTGCACCTTCAGTATCTGGGGGGATTCCAGAAACCATTGTCACATGTTATGTGTCCTGGTTAGCACAGCTGAAAGCACATGTCTGGTCCATTAAAGAGTGAGGTTTGGCTCTAAAGAGTTTCACAAATCAGCGAACATGCAGAAGACAGGTGAATTACGAGAGCACATCTATTACTGGGGTAATTTGGTATAAATTTCCAGAGATTGTCTCCTTAAGCAAAAGCAGACTATAACGAATTACAGAAAATGCTGTAATCAATCTCTGAGGGGAGGAATTTGGAAACAAAGAAACAGAAAACTAGATATGTAGATAAGAGTTAGAATTTTAGAAGCATATAGAGTATTCCACTAGCTCAGACCAGTTCGCTTTGAAATATCACTGCCGAAATGTGTAATTTGTCTTCCTCAGTGGCATCTGTTAGTTCTGGAATAAGCTTATTTGATAAAATGTAAAAAGCCTGGGACCAAGTCTTGGTTAAGCTAAGTTTCTTAATAATTTAGAGGCCCATTTATGCCAGCCAGGATATATATGTACACTGAAAGAAGTATGGGATCTATATCTTACAACAGTCAAAGAAAATGCTGTTTCATGCCTGGGGCTAAGGGCTATTGGAGTCAAGGTAATTATAGAACGATGGCAGCTTCATGCACCTCTGCAGAGTCAGCAGTTCTGTAAGCTTTACTGATCCCTTATTAACATGACTCAGCTCTACTGCACATATTCCTCTTTTTGCCCGGACACTTCCCAGATTTCACAGGTCACTCTGAGGTCCCGATGCCTCTGATGTATCTTGGTATGCTATAGAAAATCCTTTCTTCATGTGTTAAATATGAATCCAGAGACAAAACAGCAACAACAATAATACACCCAGCTCAAGTTTTAAAGCATAATTACCAAGTTCACAGGTTACTAGCCACACTGTGGCCTTGGTTCAATCAGCTGGGTAGAGGGCCAGAGAAAGGAAAGTATGTGTGAACATGGCAACTTGGTTGGTGTGCATTCTTGATGATGCTGATTCTCTTAGAGATTTGTCTTGATGGGTTGAACAATACTCAGAATGTAGTCCAGGCATGGGAAGTGTTCCTGGTGTTGCTCATTACCCACCCAGAGCAATGAACACACTAAAGACTGCAGTTTAGGAAACCTTTCAGCTCTCTGCTAAGGACATTTGACAGCTTCTGAGTCTAACAATCAAATCTCAGACTACTTTTTTTTCCTAACTCGTTTCTTAAATTTTTATAATAACTCAATTATCCATGTTGATTTTTTTTAAAGTGGTAATGATCACTAATATATTAGTGGTGAGTAACAATCCAGAATTTCACAGGATTAGAAGACTCAGATGGTTTTAGGCTGCCCCTCTAGATGATTAATATATAAAGATCAGATCTTTATGATCAAATTCTAATTCTCTGAGCACTGGATTCCTCCTCAGAAAGCAGACAGTGTAATGGCAACTCACTAGCTCACATTATCATCGTAATAAGAAGACAAAAATACAGTGAATTTTGAAAACTAGTAATAGACTAATCAAAATTAAGTCATTATATTTTTCTATTTTCAACTCACTCTTGGGGGTTTAAGAGGTAACTCAGTGGGTAAAGTGTTTGTCATGCAAGCTTGAGGATCCCCAGATCCTGTGTAAATCCAGACACAGTAGTGTGAATCTATACTCATAGCACCCCTGCAGTATGATAGGAAGTGGAGACAGAGGATTCCTTGGAAGCTTGTAGTTCAGCAGACAAAAAAACAACAAAGAGAACCTGTCTCAAGGTGGAAGATGAGGATCAACACCGGAGGCTGTCCTTGTGCTGTGGCACTTATACATAGTAACACACACACACACACACACACACAGAGATACACTAATCACATGCATAAACATATACATACAAGTATATGCAAATCACGTACATACTAAGAACTAAGATTAAGAAATTTATCCATCATCTATCTATCTATCTATCTATCTATCTATCTATCTATCTATCTATCTAACTACCTATCTATCATCTCTCTACCTCCTGGAAAAATCAACATTTTTATAATAGTTATAGTTAATAGTTATTATTTGAATATTATTATCCATATTATTATAGATTCCCCCATGTGATATGGCTGTTTTAGATCATATTGCTTATTTCTGTTGTATTTACTGCTATTGTTTTTTCCAAACAGCAACTAGATACTAAATTTGCAAAGCTTGCTTCAGGAAACATCCTGTTCTTGAGGTCTGAAGCTAACTTGATTATGAATGTTATTTAAAAATATTTAAGCAGTATAATACTTTAAAAACTACCAAGAGGAAGTACATATTTAATAAATTAATGAAAATATATTAAAGGCTAAAAATATCCAAAAGTGGGAGAGAGGGTTTCATGATAATACAGTTGAGGGAAGTTCATATTGCAGGTGGAATCCATGCAGAGTTTAGAATAATAGATTATATTTTGAAAGCTGCGTAAGAAACTACCTTATTTCAGGCAGAATAAACCCTCCAATGAAAATCATAGATTCAGCTCCTTTATGTATACATGTCCATTGATATATACATGCAGAAATGTGAGAGAATAAAGGCAGTCAGAAACACAAAACCAATAAAATTTAAAAGTCTACAAATAAATTGGAAACTGCAAAAGAGTTTTGTAGTATCCAGCACCTATTGAATGATATTAGATTTTTAAAACTGGACATCTAGAAATGGAGGTGCTGGGCCAGCGTGCTGGTTCAGCAGGTAAAGGTAGGTGCTTCCCACTCAGCCTAAAGACCTGAGTTTGACTCTTGGAAGCCAATGGGCAAAGGGGAGAACTGCCTGCAACAGTTTTCCTCTGAATTCCAAGTGTTCTGTGGTGACACACAGCTCCCCCCCACATGCATCTCCATAACTACAGACACAAACACATGCATACACACATGAGCAGCACTAAATAAATATAGAAAATGAAATAGAACTGCTTTTACAATATATCACTTCCCATCATGTATACCAAAGGCACATTACAGGAGTAAAGTGCTCAAAAAAATTATTTCTTCCAAATACAATGCAATGCAACATTGTTAATGGAAGTTTCTTAAACTTCTTGAACATTTCAAGGAATAAAAGCACTATTTAAATAATATTAACATGTTTTTCTGTGGCCATCTGGCGTCTCAGTTTAGTGCAGAGAACAAACAAACTAAATGGCAGGAGAATTGCTTCCTTAATGAGCAACTTTATAACCTCAACAGTTTTATTAATTTGCAATACAGACATTCTAAATTAAATTACAGAATTATCACAAGTATTAAGAAACTTTGGACTACTGTACACATATAGTACCTTACTTAGAAACATCTACTTGGTAAGAATGTCATTCGTTAATTTAATAATTTAAAACTACAATATAGTTAATAATGAAACAACGAATCCCATGCAAGCTTGTGGCCTTTCAGCATTCAACTGTGGCACAGAGTCTAAGTACAAAGTGGTGGTAACGTTCTTTTAAGAACGTGAAGTTGCTTTACAGATAGGGTTGAAATCAATGATCTAATTATTCCAGAAGCTGACAAAGCATGCCAGTCTAACGAGGTCACTGGCAGGCTAAGCAAGCATACTGTAGTGCTACAAACACATAGGGTGGACTAATCCCAGCCTGGAATTTGGAGACTAAGACAGTATTAAAAGTCAGAGAGGTAACTCCACACAGCGATCTTCATGTACACAAAGTGAAACTGAAAATGAGAGATGTTTTCATAAAATTGGAATAGAAGCTACATGTCTAATTCACTCGAAAAAACAAAACAAAGTAAAAACCTCAGTTCTTGGGGAGGAGAGCAGGGGAAGAAGGGCAATAAAAGTGTATCAGAATTACCAAACAAGAAGGAATTAATGTGGAGATGATGAAAACACATCAAGACCATCTAGAATTGGCTTACAGCCTCCTCTGAAGTTTTTCTGTGTCCAGGGCACTTGCAAAAGAGAGCTTATTGAACACTTACAAAAGAACAACACAATTGATTGGAGCTTTCTTCCTCAGGCTTGAATGTTTTAAAATCAAAGATTGTCATTTCCATGGTGTTTGCCAATTAATATTCTTTGTCTTTGCTAGTGTTTCAGTTACTGAAGACCATAATTCTAGTATTGGAATCGTAAATATATTGCACTGATGGATGATGTCTGAATACTTCACATTTTTCATTTCGTATTTTGGTCTGTAGTATGTCTGTGGATGTTTCTTCTTCACATGTATGAAACAGTTAATTTTGTTTCTCATTTGATGACTTCTTTACAGTAGTCACATAAGGCATTAGTCTTGTTTTCTTTTATAGAGAGCAGCCTGCCACTCCTGGCCCCTGATTCAAGCTCTATGCTGAAGAAAGCTGTATTAGTTGGACACTTAAGGGCTCCTAAGGAAAAGGCAGAGAAGGTAGTTTTTCAGTAGTAATTTTTCTAACCTCTCCTTTTATGTAAAATTAATTAATTTTGACATTAATTAATGACATTAATAGATTAGTTAATTAGGCAAATGCAACTCAAACCAAAGAAAGACCCAGTTCTTCTCCTGAGAAGCTCCTTTTTAAAAAAGAGGCAATTCACCTCCTTTCCCCTGTTAGAAAAGACAAACTGGTTCTGTTGTCATCATTTTCTAGTTAGCCTTTACGTTTCTTCCTTTTACATCTATCTGTTTATTTGTATGTTCAGGGTCCCTTCTTCCCTTTACATCTATCTGTTTATTTGTATGTTCAGGGTCCCTCACAGAGGTTAGACAACAACTTTCAAGAGTTGGATCTTCCCTTTCACCATAAGGGTTCCAGGAATTGAACTCAGGTCCCTTGGGCTTTGCAGCAAGCAGCTTTGTTCCATGAGCCATCTTGCATGCCCAGGACTGTTCATTTACTACTAAGGCTCAAGTTTCTTCCTTTCTTTCCTTTCTTTCTTTCTTTCTTTCTTTCTTTCTTTCTTTCTTTCTTTCTTTCTTTCTTTCTTTCTTTCTTTCTTTCTTTTTTTTTTCTTTCTTCTTTTCTCTTCTTTTTTTTTTTTTTTTTTTTTTTTTTTTTTTCTTTTTTCTTTCTTTCTCTCTTCCTTCTTCTTCTTTTCTTCTTCTTCTTTCTTCTTCTTCTTCTTCTTCTTCTTCTTCTCCTTCTCCTTCTTCTTCTACTCCTCCTTCTCCTCCTCCTCCTCCTCTTCCTCCTCCTCCTCCTTCTTCTTTGGTGTTTTGAGACAGAATTTCTCTGTGTAGTTTTGGTTCCTGTCCTGGATCTTGCTCTGTAGACCAGGCTGGCCTCGAACTCACAGAGATCCTCCTGGCTCTGCCTCCCAAGTGCTGGGATTAAAGGCGTGGGCCACCACCGCCTGGGCAGGCTCATGTTTCTTTAAATATTAGTCATCTCCTCTGCCTAGGTTCAGTTTGGTTTCCAAATGTTTCTGTTAAGAACACTTTGGATCTCAAACTCAGGGGCTGCCCTCAGAATCAATTATAAACCTCCCTTTGAGCCTTGACATTATTGATCAACTTCCTTGGTATGTCTTTCTAACCCCATCTTCATGCTTTGTTCGGGAATGTGCAGCTTTCCTAAAGATCAGCTTCCCACCCCCACTTTCCTTATCATTCTGAGGATAAAGCTCCGTTCTTGCAACGCTCCACTTGTATCTCAGCCAGGCATTTCCCAAAGCATTACCTCACACCATGCTGACATCTATGTCTAGACACAGGCACCTCAAACTCCACACACTCAAATGCTTCTTACCACACTCTTTCCCGGTCCTTTCCTCTGAGAACCAGGCTCCTGTCTTGGTTTGGTTTACATCTCCCCAAAGGTTCATGTGCTGGAGACTTGCTCTCCAGGTTCAAAGTTTGAATCCCTGTAGAAATGTTCCATTCTCTTCTGAGGGCATGTCGAGGTTTGCCCAAGAACCTGCCACGATCCATCCCTATTCCGGGATCCTCCCCTTTTACTTGTCCGGACTATCTCCTCAAACTTCGAAACTGGAGAGTTTTTTAAAAGTAGGTTATTGTCGGGCGGTGGTGGTGCACGCCTTTAATCCCAGCACTCGGGAGGCAGAGGCAGGCGGATCTCTGTGAGTTCGAGGCCAGCCTGGTCTCCAAAGCGAGTTCCAGGAAAGGCGCAAAGCTACACAGAGAAACCCTGTCTTGAAAAACCAAAAAAAAAAAAAAAAAAAAAAAAGTAGGTTATTTTGGCCGGGCGGTGGTGGCACACGCCTTTAATCCCAGCACTAGGGGGGCAGAGCCAGGCGGATCTCTGTGAGTTCGAGGCCAGCCTGGGCTACCAAGTGAGCTCCAGGAAAGGCGCAAAGCTACACAGAGAAACCCTGTCTCGAAAAACCAAAAAAAAAGGTAGGTTATTTTACAGGTTTGAAGTTGACCCTACTCAGACTGCCTGGCTTTCCCTGTGATGGGGTGAATTCCTTCTTCCACACACAATCTCCTTCCTCACTGTCATTTGCCACGATGCAGCTATGAGCAGAAGGATCCTCTCCTTCCCCCACAGCCTGAAGCATGCTCTTAAACCACGAACCAGTCAACATTTCTTAAGAAAGGAAAACACCATGCCATTAGTCACTTCAAGTATTTCACTTCGATTGCTAAAAATGTACTAAAGCAGTCCTTAATCCGTGGACGTATCACCATAGGGTTTGCATTTTTAAATGCTCCTAATTTTGCTTCAGCTTTATTTTGGTGTCTGCTCTCTCCTCTGAATTCTCTCTCTCTCTCTTTTGCCATTAATCTTTAATTCAACTTGAAACTAAAATATGAAATTTTTCTCTAAGCCAACTTACATCCATTTTGAAAAACCTGTTTCTGTCCATAACCCTCAATGACTTTTAGTAAGATTTCTCAACTATGTTAAACATTTCAATCATGTAGCCAAATATACTTGCCTAGCCTACTTTCTTTGGATTCTACATCTTGGTTTTTTTTTTATTTTTTTAACATTCATTTGTTAATTTACCTTTATTTATTATTGTGTGTGGTGTGCTATAGTGTATATATGCTGAGAAGAAGACAATTTGAATGAGTCTGTTCTCTCTTTGCACCATGTGGATTCTGGGCATGGAACTCGGGTCCTCAGGCTCGGTGGCAATTGCCATTACCCATTGAGACATCTCATCCCCCATTATCCTATATCTTTAAAGACAGTGTGTCCCTCAGCCTTTCACCCAATACTACAGTCTCAGCATCTAGAGAATGAGAACTTTGTGCTATTTATCTGCATACCCTAGAATGCTTCATAATGCTGAAGAAAAATAAATGAATGCAGTAGCTTTGGTCACCATTCCACCATCCCTGGCACTGCCACACCCCTACGTACAAGATTTCGGTCTATGTGTTCCCTGGAATCACTGGGGAGATTCTGAGAAATACTCAGCCTCCGCCTACAGAGATTCCAATTTAATTGCCTTGGGTGGGATTCAGTAAACGGTATTTTTAAACGTTCCCCAGACAATCTGAAGTACGCCCAAAGTTAACTTTTGAGATAGAGAGTAAAGTGTAGGCTGTGGAAACTTGAATTTTGAATCTAGTTTAAGACTAATTTCATGTACTATATTTACCTTAACAATCAAAACCACCCAAACGAATCATTTAGCCCTTCCCCATGCAAGAGAATTTGATACTTAATAGATCTACCACTAATGGGAAATGTATGCAGAAAAAAGTACTCATTTTAACACAAAATTTAGCCTTTGGAATCTATACATAATTAGGTTAGAATATTTAAATGAACATGTCATAGGACCAGAAAGAAAACATTCAAGGCACACATGTAGGCCTTTTCTTACCTATTCGTTTAAGCAACATTCCATCACATTTTGATTGTTTATACTTGCGGTTTTAATTAGGATTGAATTAAGTCCAAGTCAGGCTATTTTAAATTTTAGAGGTTATTGATCTTTCATATGTCTTGTGTGACCATTCACAGTATTGATCATCTTTAGAGTCACAGACTCTGGTAAGATCTTCAAGCTCCCTACAGGTTTTGTTTCCTCTAAGCTTCAAAGGCCCCACACTGCCTTTACTCTGAAGACTCTTCTAAGTTCACGGTTTCTTTTAATTTGACATTGTCTTTATAGGCAGATACAACATGTACTTAGAAAATTTTGTAAAGTTTAATTCTAACCAAAAAACAAATGTATACTGTCTAATCTGTATTTTATAAAACAATTGACTTTTCAAAAACATCATTGCAGATTCAGCTATGTTCTAGCTATGAAATATTAATCATTTTTAAAATTTAAATGTGTGTGAGTGTGTGTGTGAGTGTGTGTGTGTGTGTGAGTGTGTGTGTGAGTGTGTGTGTGTGTTGGTAAATTCTTCGTTTTTCATCCCTTCTCCTCCTTTACTCAGAGTGTCAGAAATGCATTCTTCACACTTGATCTCTCAGAGGGATAGGCAGGTGAGTGAACAAAGAATCCTCAGTTCTTTTGAAGTTGAGCACAGAAAACTGAGGCTTGGGCCATAGCTCAGTTGGTAGAATGTATGTGAGTGGCCCTGGCTTAGATCTACATTAATTCACAATACCAGGCTGGGTAGTTCACATCTGTAATTCCAGCACTAAGTATGTGGACACAGAAGGATCAAGAAAGAGTTCAACCTTGGCTTCATAGTGAGTTCTAGACCAGCCTGGGATAAGTGAGAATCTGCCTTAAAAACAGTAACAATAACGACAACAAAACCAAACCCAGAAACCTGGAACCTGTGCGGAATGGAGAGTGTTCAACATTTAGAAAAACATTTGAGGGAAAACTTTTTATCACTACTTCAGCCCAGGATTCCTGAGAAAGTTACACAGACTAGAATCTCCATGTGTACCATGCATAGAAACAGTATTCGGGGGCCAATAGAAATCATAAAGACAGGAGGAAGAGAAACAGTGGATTACAAGCTAACAGAATCTGTCTGTGGGTTTAAATCCACCTCTGACATCCTGGGATAGAAAGCTTCTTTTATTTGTTTAGGAAACTACTCCAAGATTTACCTCCTAACATCTAAGCAGAGTCTCTTTACTTTCATTGTTTATGATGAACCCTAGTCTTGGATGACCTACCAGGCTTCACATTTCATATCTTTGCTTCCATTGTGTTGTTTTACCATAACTTCAGTGACTTCTAGGAACATGGTAAAATGCTTCTGTCCCCTGCTGTGGAAAAGTTGTCAAGATTCGGCCAAAACTCCATGCCTAGAAGCTTCACTTTACTCCTTGGGAATGTTCACACTTGATAGTAAATCTCCCCTGCCCCTTAAAAGATCATGGATTCTCCTATTTTCTTTCTATTGTTCTTTTCCCATTCATGTGGGTTTATAGCATGGATCTATGTGTATGCTTGTTTGCATGTGTGGATGTACATTCATGTGTTCAGGTATCTGACATGTAGGGGAGTAAGCCAGAGGTCGATTTCCATAATCATTTTTGATCTTTGCTTTTCCATCTTATTCATCAAGACAAGGTCACTCAGCCAATACCCAGACTTGCTGACACAGCTAGTCTTGCTAGCCAGCCTGCTCTGGGAAATTACAGTTCCTGCGTGCTCTCAGCATTTGTATGAGTTCTGGGGATATGGACTCAGCTCCTCACACTTGTGCACAAGCAGTAAGTTCCTCAACCACAGAAGCATCTCCCAGCCCCTGTTTTATCTCCTCACACTTACCCAAGAGATCTTTTCTTCTATGGTTTAATTAAAAGAATGATTTTGAGTGTTACTCTGTGTCAAACACAATTTTGAGATCAGTGTCAGTGGTGTCCTCATTATGCAAATGAGGAATTCAATGGCACAGAAGGGCTGACTAACAGAACCGAAGTCACACAGAACATCAATGGCAAAGACAAAGAGTCCAGTCTCTTTATTGGGTTGGCACTAAATAAGGATTTACAGCTGTACTGTCTAAGCCTGAATCCTACCTTCTACAGGAATCACATGACCTGGAGTAAACCATAGAAAGATCTGTGCATTGTTTTCCAGTTTATAAAATAGGAACAATTACAGTTACTTCACATAACTGACGTATTAGGTGTGCTGACACACAGGTGACACTATACCCAGCAGTCAGAAGGTGTTTTAGTGTGAGTGGTTGCTACTACTGACTACTGTATAGCACCTCTCCATCTCTTTCTTGGCTCCCAGTTCTTCTGTTCCATATCTAGTCACCCAAATCTGCTTGATGCCTACATGTTCCATAAACATATTAATTCAATAATGTCTTCCCAGTCTATTATTCTAGTACAGTTCAGCTGTACTAGTGTACTGGTGAAAGTCATTGCCCCACCAAGTTCAGGGGTCTTTCCAAGATTTTCTTTTGGTTATTAGATTACCCCCAACAAGAAGTTTCTCCCTATTTCACTCACAGCTTTCTATTTTTTTTCCTCTTCCTGCCTCTTGTACCAACTCAAGCAGACAGTTCAGTTGTAGATATGATGACATAGTGATTTTCATTCACACATATTAAACAGTGCTAAAGTAGTCCTATTGTGTGCTAAAGTAGCCATTTATGTGCCAAACACAACTTTGATGAATCTCTACCCTCACTGATCTTCCAGTGTACATCAATAGGAGATTCAAACGCTGCAAAGAGCATTGCTAGACATGTGTTTTATATCATATTAATAGAAACAAAAGAGGGATTATGGACAATATGACAAAGCAAGCAATGTAAAGCTCAGCCTATTTGATCTGGGACTAGAGATATCGGGATAACCAGCAGGTGTTGAGGGAGAGTGTTCCACAACTAAACAAATAATCAGCTACAGGATAAATATAGATAAGAAACGTATTTCAAAATAAAGTAGCAAATGCTTAGAAGGAGATGTGGTATATTTTTGAAGCACAGATGAGGTGTTGGCAGTTGAAGGATATCAAAATTGGGCAGCAATTCAGGGAATTAATTCAGCATTTCTACAACTGTCTCTATTTAATCTGAATTTTGTTATTGTGGAAGAGCTCATTGTCAAGGTTTGCTCTGCAGTCACTACCTTCAGTCTAAAGTTGATCTCGATTGGGTTTGATCCTCGGTGACCACACAATTCAACTTGCCTCCTGCTTCTCTTTGGCTGCTGGTCTGTGAAGTCAAATGTTACTTATCCCTTTTTAGCTTAATTATTTACATGCTCATGTTCCTTTCAATCTATTACCAGGTGGGGTCAACAGAGTTTACCTTGAAATAACATTTATTGTCAAATATCAATCTAACGATTTATCAAAGACGCTATTGAGTTAATATGAAACTATAATTGGTGACTTCAGAAATGGAACACTAGAATTAAGGATGAAATTGACACTTAAATAAGGCATGCATTGATACTAATAATGTAAGTAGGTATAAAATATCTCTAAAGCATTATTAAAGCAATCAAATTATACCTGGCTGAGATTTTTCTTTCCATCCAATGGGTTTATTTTGCCCCATAAATATTACTAACCATGAATTACCTACCTATAATGTATAAAAATATACATAACATAATTCAATAAGCTATAGACACTCTTGGTAATCATTTATTCTTTAAATTTTCTTTATTGATTCTATGAGAATATCCCCAGTGTTTCTATGGGCAGACAACCAAACAATTAGACCCACAACGTTTGCCAACTACAAAATCCTATGGCATATCTGTGACTTTACAAAGATAGCTGTGTTGGACAAAACAAAATATCATAGTCTAGGTGGCCCAAGCAACAGAATTAACATTTTCCAAGTGCTAGATGTTAGACATTCAAAGTCCGAGTGTTAGCATGATTGGGTTCTGGTGAGGCCTGTCTTATGAGACTGTAGATGACTGTTTTCTAGGGCGGGGGGCGGGGAATGGGACAGAGAGGAGGTGGAGGGTCTAGGAAGAAGGTGACAACAAGATGAATAAAGGCATAGGAGGAAGAGGGAGAGAGCACTTGTAAACATGAGGACACCACCTTCCTGATCTCAACTAAACCTAAAATATCCTAAAAAGATTTATCTCCGAATGCATCACATTGGAAGTAACAGAATGGGAACACAGTTCTTCCACAGCACTCTCTGCAAACCCTGCCCACATCCATACTCAGCACTATCCTGTGGGCTTGCCACCTGTGCTGTGGCTAGAGGCTGTGGGGGAGGTCTAGTTCCAACAAAAACCAGTGGAGATGATCCAGACAGTGACACCGAGTGTGGCCCCTAGGAACTGCAGCTGGGAATGCTTTCTTTCCCCCCAAAAAGTCACGGATGTCCACATTCAGGCAGCTCTATGATCTTAAATCTAAGTTGTCTGACAACCTTCTTTCTTTTTTGTTCCATTTTGTTCCCTTTCGATTAGAGAGTCAGAATTTCTCTTCACATAGGCCAGAAATGTTTACCAAATATTTCAGCCACATAACATTATTTTCATCAAAAAAAAAAAAATCCATTTACCTTTCTTTTAATTCTTTCTCCTTCCTTCCTTCCTCCCACTCCCCCTCTCTTTCTCTCTTCCTATCTTTTTCTTCCTCTTCCTCTTCCTCTTCTTCTGTCTCTATTTCCATCTTCTCTTTGGTAATATGAATAACTTGAGAATTTACCAAATCTTCATGTTGTGGTTCCTTTTCCCTTAACCAGCCCCCCTTTAGTTCATCTGTAACCTATCACATTTTCCAATAATCAGGTAGAAAGAACTACACTGCTCCTTTAATACATTGCTTACAGATTTCCTCCGTGAAATATCCAGTTGCATCCACTCGAGAACTTCCAATGACAAATCACCAGAACACAGATCTGCCAAACTCTTTACCCCTCAGTGACAAAGTCCCCATCCGCCTACGAATGTGCCCCTTCCACACCAGGCCTCACTAAAATCACATATAACATTTCTAGTGTATATGTCAAAATTCTTCCAGCCTCTTACACATCACCAAATTGCAAATCTTCCTCTTCATTTTGAGGTATGTGTCACAGCATCATCTCATTTCTTATCCATATCTATTTCATTTTGTTATTGGTCAGATTTAAAAATTATCTAAATAGCATAAATTTATTTCCTGTAAGTTCTACAGGCTGAGGCCAAGATTAAGGTTCAAGCAAAGTAGATGTCATTCTGAGACCCCTTCTTTTCCTCATAAAGCTGCTTCCCTCACTGCATGCGGACACTTTTTTATATAAACATGGCTGTAAAGAGTGTGCAGGGTCTGAAGTGTCTCTGTTTGATGGTCACCAGTTGCATCATGATGACCCTTCCTTCATAAGCACAACTAGTCCTAATGATCTCTTAAGAACCCCCCTCTCTAAACATCATCACATTGTACATTCATGCTCTAATACATGAATTGGAAAGGCACAATTCAACCTACCAAATATGTGTATTTTCAAGACACTTACTGTTCATAAACAAATTTTCACTATAAAATTATTTTTTGGAACAATCCATGATACTACCTTCCGAGAAAGTTTGTAATAAATAGTTTTATCTTTTATCTGTAAAATTTGTTTTGTGAATGTTCCTTAGGGTTGTGTGGTGAACACCCTGTATATCTACTTCTTAGAGTCCAAGCATACTCTATCTTGCTCTCAGTTCAGCATTTTTTTGCATATGATAAAGATAACTGCTTAAAACACATTTAATCTAAAATTAGATATATAAGTGAAACATTTGCTTCAAAATTATTAGAAAGAACTGCGTCTTAATGAGAATGCTATGAGGTTTCAACTGAGCAAATTCAATACTTAATTATGAAACTGAAAATTTAACTATAAACAGTGACATACTGCTGAGTTTGACTGTAGTTATTCGTAAGAAAACATGTTTTCAATAAAGATTGCGAGAGCATTCCTTTGGAGTCTGTCTTACCAGCGCATTACAGGCTCTTGCAATTGTATTTGAAATATTCTTCTTGTTTCCTTCAGTTTGGAAAGTTATACCATCAATTTCTGACAGAAAATATTGATGATCTACTGTTGACTATCATAGCTGAAATTTCCTTTTACAATATGAACAAACTAGATGGTGAATTTAGGCCTTTTGATAACTCAGACTGCACAAATGTAAGATGTAACAGGGAAATGACCACAGTGCACACACTGTTGTTTTCAAGTCTGAAGAAACTGGCTTTTTAAGCCTTAGTCCAAATTTTAATTTTTTAAAATTTAAATTGTCTAGATTTTATGGGTCAAGAAAATTAATATTTTTATATATCTATTTATTTTGGAGAGTTTTTTTTGTTTATGTTCTTTCTGGACAGGGTTTCTCTGTGTAATAGCCCTGACTGTCCTGGAACTCGCTTTGTAGCCCAGGCTGGCCTCAAACTCACAGAGATCTGCCTGTCACTGTCTTTGGAGTGCTGGGATCAAAGACGTATGTGCCACATCAGGCTTAGAAAATAACTAATTGAGTGAGTGATTAAAAATGAATAAATTGTCTTGAGTAAAACTCTTTGTGTCTCTATGGGTTCCCTCTCTGGATCATTGCATATTTTTTAACATGTTTCATTATTTCTCCATGATTATTTTTCTTTTTTGAATGAAAAAAAAAAAAAAAAAAAAAGAGGACATGACTGTTGGTTTCAATGCAGCGGCGCTGTGTTATTCATTAAGCTGTGCTGTTACAGTTCTAGAAAGGCCACGAGGCACAACAACACCCACTACCAGAGCTCTATTAGAAGAGAAGGACAAGAGAGCAGGAGCAGGCCTGTGGAAGACGTGTGCAGGGAGAGAAGGCAGGGAGAAAAAGAAAAAGAAAGGGGAGGAGTCTGTGATCTGCTTCTTATGGATTCCCCTGCACATGTGCATATAGGCTTATGGAGCTGCATCTTGCATCCACACATCCACATAGATTGTGTGTGTGAGCAAATTATGTGATCATGCAGCCACACGGATTATGTTGGACGTTAAGGCCCCTTACTTGGCTACTGAACTGCGCATGTACGGTTATGTGTGTGTGTGTGTGTGTGTGTGTGTGTGTGTGTGTGTGTGTGTGTGTTGGGGGGGGTGGCCAGGAATTCCAACAATGATTGCTTCTTAGGGGTGGAGGTTTTTATTATAGATATAAGGGAGAAAACAGGCAAAGACAGAGACATCGACATCTGGGAGAGTCCAGAGTGAACATGGCCACACTGTGCCAGGCCATGTGAGCAGACTGGGAGGGGAGAGAAAGAGAAAAACCAGCCAAGACAAGTGGCCTGAACCAAGAGACTGGCCAAGAGATTGGTGTAGTAAAAATGGCTGAGTTATATAGGTGTCAGAGCTGCTGGGGAGAGGGAAGCCCAGCTTCTGGGATGGTGAGTCCAGGGAGGGGGGCAGGGAATGTCAGCCAGGGGGACCCTATGACTGATAAGGACTGAGGGATGCTGGGAATGCCTAGCCATCAGCGCCTGCTTTGGTATGTTAATAGGCACATCAGTTAGCCTTGAGATCTAGCACTTTTTTGCTAATTAAAATTGTTTTAAAGTTTTCATAAATTAGTACTGTATCCACATCATTTCCACCACTATCTCTTCTCCCTCCAAATGTTCACCTGATGCTGTCTCCCCTAATCCCTCTCAATTTCATGACCTCTTTTCTCTTTAGTTATTATACACAAGAAAACACAGAAACATGCAGAGAGAGGGATAGAGGGGAGAAACACAATTTACTGAGTCCATTTAGTGTTTGTTACTCGTGTGTGTGTGTGTGTGTGTGCGTGCGTGCGTGTGTGTTTAAGGCTGACTGCTTGGGATTGGATAACTTGTCAGGGGACTCCTCCCTTGAGAAGAATGAATCTCCATCTCCCAGCAACCATTTGTTGCCTACAGCTCTTCATCTAGGATGGGGTCCTGGGAGATTTCCTCCATCCACGTTGCAGTCAATTGATTTTTTTTTTCAGACCATGTTTAAGCAACTATATTTTTGCGATTTCACGGGTGTAGATTCCCTGTCGTACCGAACACGTCCTAGTCCTCTGGTTCCTCCAATCATTTTGGCCTCTCTTATGTGATGTTTGCGAGCCTTGGCTGTTGTGCTGTAGATGATTCAACTGAGGATGGGCACCTCACAGTTAGTTGCTTTCTGCATTCTGATCAGTTGTGGATTTCTATAATGGGCTCTGTATCAGCTGCGAAAAGACACTTCTTTGATGAAAGGTGAGACATACTCTTAGTTGTGGATAGAATGACTGGTGTTTAGAAAGCTCTTAGAGATTTAAGAAAGTGACTGTATTAGGTTCTCATCTGGGGTCTATGGCCCACCTCTCCTACAACAGGCAGTTGGCTGGGTTTGTAGAACCAGACATGAATCCCCTCCTATAGGGATTTAAGTTTTATTAAATGGTTGTTTGTTACTCCTGAGATATTTCTGTTAGCATTCAAGCATACCTGGCCTGCCCCTTGGGGAGCTGGCACGATGCATTTGCTAGCATTCAGGCAGATACCTAGACAGCCCAGGGTCCTATGTCATTAAATAGTCTGTGCATGTGCTGTGTGGCTACGGAGTCTTTGTACTACGCAAGTGCTGAGCCCCTTTTAAGAGGTGGCCTCGCCTTCCTTTTTTCTCTCTTCCTTTTCCTCCTCTTCTTCCTCAGCTATTGTCTCTCCAGAGGGGAACTTTGTGTCTCTTCCTTCCCCTCCCCCAATAAATTCTCCACGTGAGTTCTGTCCTGTGGCATAACTTTCTAGGGCCCCTTGGCTCCAACCCACCAAGGTTGCCTTCTGCTATTTTTAAATTAATAACAATTTCACTATTGCACCATTGATGATATCTCAACAAATTCTCTTTCTATTCACCTGTTGTCTCCACATATATGGAGTGCATGAGGATTTCCCACAATGTCTTTCTGGTCCTTCAGATGTTTTTCTTTATCATAGACAATTTTAGTTATATTAATAGTGAATATATGTAGATTACTGCCAAAAATATTTGGATGTGATCCCAACACCTATATCATTATGCAAAGATCCTTTCATTTTTATTTTTGAACAAGTTATATGATCAATGCTTGTGATTTGGACATCCTGTCATAACTTAGGGGCAAGAATGCATTAATGGATCCTGGAGAAAAGAAGGAAAGTGGGGGGATCCTTTTCTGAATCAAAAGAAAAATGTAATCATAATATAAGTATAGGTGAAAGGAGAATATTAATTATATTTCTTTGGTAATTAGCAAAAAAAGTCAAGTGGTTTATTTTTGTATGGCACGCATACATTCATATAACTCAAACTCCTATCTACAGCAAAGTGCTTTGTTTTTTTTAACATATTTATTTGTGTCGTTGAGAACTTGAGACCATTTTCTTGTGGATGTAGGCACAGCCTATAGTATTTAATCACCCAGCGGTTTTGACAACAAAGTGGTATCACTTGTGCTAGCAATAACTTTTCTCCTTTTCATGTATGTGTGTGTGTTATGTATATAGGTCTGTTCACATGTGTGGTAGCACATGAATTTGAAAGTGCATGTAGAGGTTCTGTGTTGAAGTTGGGAACTTCTTCAATATTGCTTCCTCCTTACTAATTAAGGGAGGTCTCTCAATCAAACACAGAGCTCACTGATAATGCTGCCACCCTAGCCATCTTGCTCTAGGGCTCCTGTCTTGAGCTTCTGAAGATGGAATTACAGGTGGGCTGCCACATCCACCTGGCTTTTCCATTGGCTCTGGGGATTCAATTTCTGGTCCTTATACTTCTATAGCAAGTGTTTTATCTCCTCAGCCATCTCCCTAGCCCTACAAGTAATACTTTTTTAATTAAATGTTTAGTTGAGGTGATTATCATTTCATATATGTGTATCTCTCATTAAACATGAAAGCATATATGTCCTTGGTGATGTCTAAAAATAGTCTTACAAAGTAGCCCAAACATCTACAGAGAGGTATAAACAATGAATTTACCTCCATACTTCAGGGTCTGCTGGATTGCTCAAAAGTTGTTTTTGTTTTTCCTTCTGGAGGAAATCCAGATTTACTAAGCAGAAAAACAAAAACAGAAAAATCTATATGAAGTTTTAAAGTATAGCAGTATGGCTGCAATATAAATGGGAAGTATTGATCTGTAGCTCACCAGTCCAGCTTCACAAGAAGTCTCCTGATATACATAATAAACAGGTTGCTTTTGTTTGGCCACATATGTCTACTTCTTTTTGTCAACACTATCACAAAACATGCTAATATCCATTTCTCAGAAAATCTCCATCTTTGACAATGAAAGTTGTACAATAAGGACATCAATTCTTTTTGAAGAGCTAATGATTTAGTAATTACATGTTCCAAAGCAGATACCAAAATCTGAATGGTGCTAAAAACAACACAAAAACAATCCTTATAAGAAAAACTAGTAAATCTTTTGGGGGAACATAAGATCTGTTTTGATAATGAGTATTTAAATTGCTATTAAATTGATGATATAGAGGAAAAAAATGAACTGATTTTGATTACATCTTTAGTGTTAATTCAAGTGCCTCTTGATAGCTTCCCAAATTAGTTTAAGCTGTAAAATAAAATTCCACTTTGACGATCTATTTTTGCAATTCTCTTCAAGAAAGAATTGCATAATCTATAATTTAGTTGTAGTTTTATGTGTATGCATATGAAAAAGAGTGTATGTCTGTACACGTGGTACATGTGCATGGGTACGTGTATGTGCATGTGTATGTACATGGGTATGTGTATGTGCATGGGTACGTGTATGTGCATGTATGTGTACATGGGTATGTGTATGTGCATGGGTAAGTATATGTACATAGCTATGGGTACTTGCACCACAGAAGCCAAAGGAGGACTTCAGGTTCTATCACACTTAGTGTAATAATCTCCTTGAAGACAGGACCTCTCACTGGACCTACAGCTAGCCTGGTGGCCAGTGAACTCCAAACATCCTCTGCACTCCCCACAGTTCCCGGGTCACAGGTATCACAAATAAGGACCCAAACTTAACTCTTGATCAAGAAAGCTTGCTGAAATCACACCACAGAGACACACACAGACAAGAAATGTATTTGTTTTTTATTCTTCTGGGTCGTGCCTGTCTTTCCCCACTGGCTGGGGTCTCATACACCTCTCAAGTCTATTCAGTTGGCTAGTCTAAAAGGAATTGGCTGACAGGAAGCACAAGAGGAAAGGGAGAGGGCTCTTTGCTCCCAGGGAAAAAAGGATTACTGCTCCAGCATGTCAAATTCTGGAAAGCAGCAGGGGTCTTTGTGTAGATAAAGATTTTACTAGGTATGTGTGTGTGTGTGGGGGGGGTGAAAACATGTGCATGAAAGTCTTCACAAGCTGGGGGAGATAAAAGATTTGAACTTCTTATCCTAAACACAAGTTTTATAGTATTGATGGAAAAGATTCATATTTGATATTTCTTACACAGGTACCTCCGACCACTCCTAGCTCCTTACACCGTCCTAGGATCTGAATTCAGGTCCTCGTGCTTATGATGTAAGCAAGCACTCTGTGCCTTGAGGCCATCTCTCCAATCTCCAGCTATAGACTTTATTTGATTACAGTGAGTGGCATTCCTGGTGTGATTGCTATTTTACCTAATATTTGGGACTGATTTAACCATATAATGCCCTGATCACTTTGCGTGCCCTCTCCTTTGTCCTTGAACACTTGATTTTCTTCTGTTTTCTAATGAAATACGAGGCAGGGAATTTTCTCACTATATACAGACTCCTTGATTCTTGAAAATGTTTAACTTCACAGGTCTATGTTTGCCCATGTACCGTATGGGTATGCACATGTATGGGTATGAGAATTTGCTCATACAGAGGTCAAGGGGGACATGTAGTATCCTGCTCCACCTCTCTCTCTCCCTCCCCCCCTCTCTCAACTGTGACTTGAACTCACTTTCCCCTTTATTCTGAGCTTTTCAAATGGTGATGAGGCTGCTCTCAGCTTAATTGTTCCCTTTTAGATAGGCTTTTATCTCTGTTTGACTCCAGAAGCTTCTCTTAGTCCTTCATACTCTGTCTTCTCACAACAAAATGACCAGTTAAACATAATTTGTTTTGTTTTATTTGTGAAGCTTTCCAAATATGAGAACTTGTTTCCAGTTGCATAAATTGTTCCATCATTATCTCAAAGTTTTTCTCTTCTTTCAACGCTATCATTTTCACCATTATTCTTGTGAGATGTGTCAGAGCTTCTGGATTATTATTATTATTTTTTTTGCCATATCTTCAGAACTCCCTTTAGTAGGTTTTCTGGTATTTTTCCTTCCTTTCTGCTGAATCTTATATACTTCAATTTTCTCTTTCACTCATTTTCTCTACACCTTTGTCTCACATACTCTATATGATTTCTATCATGGTTTTATTTCAATGACTATATCAACTTATTTGATGGTAGAAATTTTATTTGGAGGGCCTGGGGATATAGCTCATTTGGTGTACTGAATGCTCAGTGTTTAGGCTACCCAGAATTCCATCTCAGCTATTGCATAAATCAAGTATGATGTTTCTCACCTGTAATCTCAGCCCTCAAGAGGTGGAGCAGAAGGATGAAAGTTCACTGTTATCCTTAGGTATATAGTGAGTCCAAGCTTAGTATGGACTACATGAGATGGTGCCTCAAAATAAATAAATAAGCCGGGCGGTGGTGGTGCATGCCTTTAATCCCAGCACTCTGGGAGGCAGAGGCAGGCGGATCTCTGTGAGTTCGAGGCCAGCCTGGTCTACAGAGCAAGATCCAGGAAAGGTGCAAAGCTACACAGAGAAACCCTGTCTCGAAAAACCAAAATAAGTTTATTTATTCAAATAAATAAAGTAGTAAGGAAGGGATAATAAAAGAAGGGTTCTATTACATTCCAGAAATAATGCTATATTATTAACATAGTAATTCCAAAGAAGAAACTCTCGTTCTTACAAGACACATAGGAGAAAGAATGTTTTCTTTCTCATGTACCGACTGCCTAGTCTTTAGTTAGCACATAGGAGTTTCTATAAATGTTCACAGTAATGAACTGAATATAAACCAAGCAAAGTTTTAACTTAACACACTATACATTCTCACGAATAAATCATCTTTACCAATTATCAGTGCATCTAAGGTAGTTGATTCTAAAACTGGTGTATAAAACACAAAGCAAAACAAAACAAAACACACTTCTGATGAAAAACAAAATAGAGTCACAGGTCTAAGCATAGGGTTTCTGACTCTGTGTAGTTAAGGAACTACCTATAAATCTCTATTTCGAATATGAAATCATATGATGCATGGTTTTGATTTCACAAGTCCCCGAAACACCTATTTGGAGAGATAGGTAAGTCAGAAATTTCTCTACTGTGTGGCTTGATCAGCAGCAGGTATGTTGGAGACCAGTTAGAGTATAGAGATTTGCAATAATGGAGTAAAAGCTAGAGAGCAGGTGGAAAGTTTGAGAAAGGTCAATACTGACTCGGTAAGTATCCTTGTAAAGCCACATTGCTATTTACAACATAAATGGAAAACAAACAAACAAACAAAACACTTGGTCATTTGCTCTAATGAAAAGCTGCTGCATTCTATAACATGCAATTTTTCATTCTTCACATGGTTTCCTTCATTAATTAAAGCTATTTGGAAGCAGAAAAGGTTGATATTGGTCTGCTTCTCATGGATTTATATTTTAAAGCTTTGCACTGAATTTTGTAGCCTGATAGAATGATAATGTAATGCAATTTAGCTTAATATCTGTTTTGTGTTAGATGACAGTTTTATTAAGCAGAACCAATAATCATCGTCATTCAGACTCATAATGGCCCATTATAAATGGTCTCATTTTCCCTAATTTTAATTTTACCTCTTAGAGTATGCCTTTCTCAAATTGTTAAAATGGTTACACTTGGTTTCTTTTATAAATATGATTTTAACAATCACTATGGAAACATAAGTCATCTACTACTTATCTAACTTTCTGTGTATTTGATATAAAGCTATTTCAGTGTCTTGGTTCTTCTTAATTAAATTTTCACACTAGCACATTTATGGATAGATTGCATTAGTGTCCTTTAAGTATTGGGAACTTAAGATTAAAATAAGTATACTTTTTTTCCTGGGATAACACTTCCTGACCCCCGAGTTTCTTTGGTGGGGGTTAACATTTGAGTGATATAAAAGGACTCATTCCAGATAGCCTTCAGAAGAGTTGGGCTCATAATTCCCGACTGTGGTGGTCAACAATGATTGTCAACTTGATAGCATCTAGACTAACCTAGGAAACAAATCTCTGAGCAAGCTGTGAAGGAGTTTCTTGGCTAATTAATGTGGGAAGTTCTGTCTTAACTGTGATTAATGTTATTCTATGTATTCGACACCCAGGCTGAATACAAGGCAGTAAGCTGAACACTAGCTTTTGTTTTTAGTTTGTTTGTTTGTTTGTTTTATTTTTTCCACTGCTTTCTGAGTACAGATGCAATATGACTGGCCACCTCACACTTCTCAACTTTGACTGACAACACCTTCAAACTGTGATCCCAAATGAACCCTTTCTCACTTAAGTTGCTTTTGTCCGGCAAGGAGAAAAGTAGCTAATACAGAAAGTTGACAGCAGAGATGGGTTATTGTTATGAAAACTCTGATCATGTAGTTCTTAGGCCTTTATAGATGGTTTGTAGGAGGAATAGAGGACAATTGGAAGGTGCATGTTAGAAAGGCTCTAATACTGTTAGGAGAGCTACATTGGCTACTCCAGTAGAAGTTTGAAAGACCTAACTGTTAAGAGAAAGATAGACCCCTCCTTAGAAAGATAAAACAGTAAGGTGGTTTTATGTTTATCAGGAATTTTATATGAAAGTTAATACATTTTGATAATAATCAGATTGTGTTCAGTTCTCAATAACTACAATGAGAGATGTGGACTTGGGTAAAAGAAACAAAAGCTGTGTGAGCTAGACACTTCAGGACAAGGTGGGCTTTAGAGGGTCCCCAATTTTAATGCAATTTTGAGCAACATCATTTATCTGTTGAATGTTCTATAGATTGCTGAGCGATGTATTCATGTAGCCTGTGTGACTCCTCTAGCAGTCACTATTATTCTAAATTTACACCGAGGAGACTAGGTGCAGGGAAATTATCTCCTAGCCATGCTAGCTACGTGGTTTGAATGGAGGAAAAGCTTAAGCATTTTTCAGATCAGAGTTGTTCTTTTTTTTTTCCCCAGTCAGTGCATATCTCAAAGGCTGGATGCCTGGGAGCAGAGTCATCAGGTCAAAATAGTTAAAAAAATCAGAGGTTGAAGGTCATCTAGAACACAAACTTTGCCAGCTTTATATTATTGTCCGGGGACCAGCATGCAACAATTGCTTAGAATTCAAGCAACCCCATCTCCTCTCAGCTTCTGTCGTGGGTATATAGGTGGCTCCTGTTGCTTGTGAGTAATAATTCCTTTTCATCTATACATGATTAAATGTAACCTTCCTCTATAAATTTGTGCCTAGAAGAACTGAGGATTTATTTCCAGGTATTCAGGGATGTGCAGGAGGACATCAGACCTACTCATGGCTGCACACTTGATGTATCATCCAAAATTACACTATGTAATTTGATTGAACTTTATACTGTTCATTTATAGATTCATTAAGAAAACAAAAATGATACTTACTCATTCTTCTATTTTATAAGCTTGGGTCCAATACATTCTATCAGGAACTGGCACACACTTTGTGTGGGGGAGTTCCTAAGACAGATTCTTCCCATGTTTGGTTAAAAGCCCCATGCAGGACCATGCTTCTGTCATTAAGACACAGCTTAAGACATTCCCCAAAGGTGTTGTTGTTTTCTAAGGCAATCTTATTTGTTTGTTTGGATACAAAGTGTCTGCATTGGCTAACATGTTTGAACACATGTTCCCAGATAGTGGTGTGTGAATATTTCAGGGTCTTTTGGAGGATTCAGTGGAGGCTCACTTGAGGAAATGGGTCACTGGGGGACGGCTTAAGGTTTTATAGCTAGGCACCCCTTCCTGCTCATTCTTTGCTTCCTGACTGTACAGACAAGGGGACCATTTGGGACCATCATGTCCTCCTCACCATGATGTACGGTATCCTGTTTTGAACTGTAAGCCAAAAGAAACCCTTCCTTTCTTAAGTTAGTCATTGTCAGGTGTTTGTTCTCAGCAATAAGGGAATTAACTAATACTGTGGGGGCCCAAATAGGCTCCCTAGTAAGGCCTTACTCAAGGTCAGAAAGTCTGAGCTTGCTTTGCCCAGCAGGGCTGCATAATAGGATGATTTGGCCAAAGGCATGGGTACTAGGTATTTTGAAGGGTCTACACTTGTTGATAATTTATACCATGACCTTGGAAAAGGAAGGTCTTTTGCCCCTCCCCTTGCTGATGTATAAAAAGCCCATCATGACTAAAGTCAAGGTGACTAGATATTGACCCATTGACCCAGGGCTCTCCTGAAACGTTCCTGTGTCTCTTTCTCATCATCTCTGTCTATATTTCTATTTAAAACTTTCTCATTCCTTACTCCTTCCCCCAAGAACCCTTCAACAGGCCAGAGCTGATCTCCTACATAATACTAATACAACATTTCTTTTATTTTAAAGGGAAAATCAAACCCACTTTCCTGCCAGCCATTGAGCTTATTACATGAATTCATATGAATGGTGGTTCATTTTCTTAGTTATGGAAAAATACCTTCCATATTAGGTGGGTTGTGGTTTTCTACCAATAAAAATTATATATATCAAACATTTTATTTTTCTCATTGTCATAGTTTTGAGTGATGTCACACATTTTATTTGTACACATACTGAACACAGTTCATTAAGCAGGAACTGGGAATCCTTACTGAAGTTTGTCAAGGTAGGACAACATGTTATCTTAAAACTAGGAAAACTGGGCCACCAAGATGTCTCAACAGGTAAAGGTGATAGCTTCAAAGACTGATGACCTGAATTAGTTCCCTGGGACCCACATTGTAGAGAGAACCAACTCCCACAAGTTACTTTTGGATTTCTACACACACATGTGCACACACACATACACTAAAGAGAGAGTGACTAAGTAAATGCAATTTTAAAATTAAAAAAGCCTGAAAACATTCACTCAATACTTGACTACATATGAGAGTTTAGCTCAGTTGGTTAGAGCATGCTGCTAATCTGTTTGGTTTGATTATTCAGTTTTCTCTGTGCACTAATTGCAATCTGATTGATCTTTCACCCTCTGGATTTTGGTTTTGTTTTATTTTAGGCTCACCGACTGACTGCAGCTATAAATTCAGCTTGCCAATGTACACTATTGCTCACAAGAGGGCCTGTGGAGAGAGTGTAGATGGATTTATTCCCATCCCAACAGCAAGGTAGCTTTGTAGACGTTACTGATGAGCAACAGCAGCATCTTTGTCCAATGAGGATGTCTCAGAAGAAGTTATTTTCAGTGCCAGTAGCAGAAATTACAGCAAAACAGTACAAATTATCCAGGGTCATTCTCTTATTTATAGGTTAAAGCCTGATTCTGTTCTTCACTGTTTAAGTTCTGACATCTAAGTGAATTGAGTTACCTGTTTCCTTTCTGCTTGTCCCCTCTTAGATCTGTGTGACTTTTCCTTTCTTTAGTGCTCTTTCTCTTGTTAAACAGTATTGCCTAAAGATTGGAACACCTTTTTTATTATTATTTTGAGGACGTTTGGTTGTACCTAATTATCCTTTGGAGAACATCAGGAGACAATATCATGAGGGAAGACACACGAAGAAGTATTAGGAAAGGATTAATGCTTAATTGTATCACTTCTGGAAGCCACGGCGATAGATTTCCTTTATCCTTGTCAGCACATACTTTTATTCTAGGTAACTTTTTACTTTCTATTACAAAATTTAAAGCCCAAATTTGCTAAATCTTCTCTATCTGTTTGAAATATCACATTACATAACATGCACTATCCATTAAAAAACTAATTAACTAAGAATCTATTTATTTATTTGCTCATTTATTAAGGAGGAAAAAACTAGCTGGGCGGTGGTGGCACATGCCTTTAATCCCAGCACTAGGGAGGCATAGGCAGGTGGATCTCTGTGAGTTTGAGGCCAGCCTGGTCTCCAAAGTGAGTTCCAGGAAAGGTGCAAAGCTACACAGAGAAACCCTGTCTCGAAAAACCAAAAAGAAAGAAAGAAAGGAAGAAAGAAAGAAAGAAAGAAAGAAAGAAAGAAAGAAAGAAAGAAAGAAAGAAAGGAAGGAAGGAAGGAAGGAAGGAAGGAAGGAAGGAAGAAAGGAAGGAAGAAAGAAAGAAAAAGAAAAAACTAAAACTGAATTGTTTCCCAGTTCTGTAGTGGGTAACTGTTCCAGCTTTGACCTGGAAGTACTACCCCCATTGCGGCTTTGGTAACGCCTAGAAGGCAGAGCCAAGAGAGGAGCCCTGAAGACCTGATATCCAGATGTACCTGCTCTCTTGGTTCCTGGATTCTGGAAACTGGAGGTAGAATGAGCAGAGTTCTCCAGAGAACACCGCTGAACTGTGCTTCACCTTTCCCAGACCCTGTAACCTATCCTTTCACTTGTAAGTTACCCCACAAAATAAACTTCCCTTTTAACTACATGGAGTTGCCTTAATATTTCAACCAATACAGTTTTGTCTTTTTTTGTTTTTTCCTTGAGATAGGGTTTCTCTGTGTAACTTTGCTGCTTTCCTGAAACTCACTCTGTAGACCAGGCTGGACTTAAGTTCACAGAGATCCACCTGCCTCTGCCTCCCAAGTGCTAGGATTAAAGGTGTGCACTACCACGGCCTGGCCAGTTTTGTCTTTTACCTAACTTATAACATTAAAACACACTCTCAAATCAAGTCTTATACTTGAAAAGTTGAGTAACAAATATAAATGGCAAAGGCATTGTCCTGATACAAAATAGTAAGACAACAAAGAATTCAGCCTGGCATTTAACCTACATTTAATTGTTGAGACCTTAAATGTGCCAGGGATTTCTTAAGGTCCAAAGGTAGGTAAACATAGGCTATTCACTTCAAAACACAGATTCTAACAAGAAGGGTGATAGTATGGATGTGGAAACAAATGTGACCAATTCAAGGTAGGCAGATCTTAAATAGTTGCATCTATAGCCACTCAAAAATCCTTCACTCACTGGATCAGCCAACCAGGCAGACAGTATAAGATACTTCTCTTTGGATTCAGAATGCATTCTGATTATTATCAGGAAAATGTGTTTTATTAACTTTTTTCTGGGTTAGTTAATTTTTAAATTATTTCAAGTCCATATGATTGTGTGTGTATACATATGTATACATAATCTAGAGTTAGGATAATTCATGGGATAGATGAATGGCAGAATGAAGGGTCACATGGGATTAACATTTATAAAAAAAAAAACCCACAAAAGTGAAGTTCAGTCCTCACTGAGAAGTAACTGCAAATTACGGAATATGTTTGTGAAAACACAACCATACATATCTGGCCTTGACAATCTGATGCATGTTGTTCTTGCATTCCTATCTATTCACATTGTTCCTTGAGGAGAATTTGACAATAGCATCTCACCAATGTGTTGCCACTTTCAAAGATTCTTGCTAACAAGATTCTTCCCTGCTAGACATATCATTAAGCAGGAGGCTTCAAAAGGGTAATATGGAAAGGCAATTTGCACAGACGTTTGATTCGCAATGTTGAGATTTTTGTAAAAAATGTTCTGGGTAGTCCTCTTTGTTTTCTATGGATTTAATTCCCCTGTTAGAGTTAGAAGTTTCCTGTCTGTTGTGACACATAGAATAACCCATCATTCCATTTAATAGATAATGGGCTGGCAATAAATGTACAAAACCACTCCACAACTTACAAAAGACAATGCAAGAAATGTTGTCATTTCTGAATTGTTTATTCATTATACTCCAATGTAAGTATTACTAAAACATTAAACATACCAGTTCTGCTAATGTAATGGTAGTTTTTTATAGCAACATTATGGATTTTCTATTAAATATCTTAATATTGTAATCATCTCTGCATCATTTTGATTCTTTTGCTAAGGCAGACCTGAGAACAAGGTTAGTACCTTACTCACTCTGCATATGTTTGTATCACCAACTCAGGACCAAACATGTGTACATGTTTATTAATACTTCCTAAGGAGTGAATAAGATGAGTTAATAATGCTTGATGCCTATGGGCTCTATTAATTATATAACTATGTCCTGCAATTTGAATATCTCAGTCTAATATGGTCATTTGCTGAACCTGCATGAAAGGAAATATATGCTGTGGGCTTTTTCCTGATGACCTTTGTGATGGGACGTTTTCTCATTCTCTCTTGGTTGAGCTATAAAAACAGCCTTCTTACTAGCAGTGACTTGACATGAACGATGGGTCACCACCACATTATGCCTGGCATCATGATCTTGGCAACACTCAGATCTGACCAGGCCACCCACCCTCCTGCTTATCACTCCTCAGTACCCACCACAGCCCTGTCAATCTGTATATACTGACTCTACTTTACCAATCATAGCTCTTCAGGGTTTTAAAAAATTATTTGTATATGTTCCCCATGCCTCAAAAATCTGCCAATTAAATATTAATGAGTAAATGATACAGCTGTAAATAAATGAAGATGGCCACCTAGAATCATGTGTACAAAGTTAGGGCAAGAGTGTTAGTGCATGGATGTGTCTAGTAGAATAAGCTGGGAGCAGAGGTGGGTGCTTTGGAAAAGCAGCTCTCACTTAACTATTTACCCAAAAATAATTTGTGAGCCATGTTTATTTATTTTTTATGTGAAGGTTTTTATAGTCACAATTTTCAAAGATTAGAAAATTTGTTATTTTCTTAAACAATTGTTCTCTCAGAGTTTCACACTTAGGCAGGTTTAGGGAGGTCTCTGAAATGTAGGAGTCAACATCAGGTTATGTGACATGGGGGGCTGGATAATGTGACACTGTTTCCTTTCACTGAGTTGAGGGGCTATGATTTTCAGAGGTTGCTATCTAAAGATGTGCAGAAGCAGATGAACGGCATGAGGTTTACCTGAGTGAAGATCAGAAGGGCCTGGAAGTAAAGTACGGGATGCAAGTCAGTCCTCCAGCTGGTGAGAGGAATGGTTAAATTTCCACATTACCAAAGGAAGTTGTGCCTTTCCCAAATTCACAAGTCAGATCATTCGTATCAGATAATATGTTGACTATCTCTTACAGGGCAGGAGCAGCTCCAGGTGTTAAGGGCACAGCAGTAGTGACACCCACCCATTTTTGCCTTTGTTCTTCTGATTTCCTGCAGTTCCCTATGCTTGTCTCTTCAGTGGTTGAAGAATTATTTTTATAGCTATGAGGTGCTGGTGCAAAATGAGAATGGTTATCCCTAAAGGGCTATCATCATGCTGGCTGAAAATAAATGTCCAGATATTTCAGTCTGATGGAAAACTGAAAAAGCTCCCACATCCTCTGAAGATATAAAGTTCAGATTCTAAGGATTTCTCTCACCGCATGGAAACTGTACGTGCCTGAGCAAGAAGTTCTTACTAGACCCAGCTGTGAGTGCTCGGTGGTGAAACACTCCATCATTATCATTATCATTTCAAGTAGAAATGTAATATATATATGTATATATATATTTATGTATATGTACACACACACACACACACACACACACACACACACACACACACACACACACACACATATATATATATATATATATATATATATATATATATATATATATATACCGGAGATTTATTCTGTTTACTTTGAAATTCTTAATCTATATTTTAAACTATGGAAGGACAGTGGTCAAGCCAAACATGTTTTGTAGATTAGGTGAACTGACTTTGAAATATACTTACTAGCAATTAAACCATGGGCACATTACCTAACCTATCCAAGACTCAGTTTTCTCAGTAATAAAATAGTTAAAGTAGCTTCTATATCATTAGTCATAAAGTTAAGTGATATCTAAAATAAGATTATAGCACATGGGACTTAATATTTATGTTACACTTATGTGTAATTTATCTGTCTCTTACTGGACACTAAGAAACAGAGATTTGAGGTATACGAGCTGACTTCTAGCAATAAGCAAGTATTTTCAAGTGTTTGAGTGTAAATATTCAAGGTTTTACACTATCTAATAAGTCTTCAAAATGATGAACATGAAATAAGAAGAATTTTTTTCTTTTTAATACAGTGTAGTAGATAGAACTTACATTTCTTAAAGTCTTTTGTTTCTCAATTCTATTACTAGTTCTACTTTAAGGAATAAAGTCTGGTAACTATCTAAAATCAAATTGCTTAGATTTCCCAGGGAATTTCATTTAAACACAAAGCATACCTTAATTAAAACCAAGGACAGTAAAATACACTGAAATGAATTCTATATATCAATAATACTCTACGTGTATAAAAGGAAACAACAATATTGTGAATGAATTATGCCACTTTTTGTTGGTTTGTATTTACAGTAAAATAAGAATAGGCATTTTGGAAAACTGAACAATTATTAATTAAAATTAAAAAATTTAAAATTTTTATGAGCCAAGAAGCGATTGTGATTTCTATGAGTATATTTCCAAAGATCAGAAGAAATATATTTGTCACTAAATGTGAATTAAGAAACATAGATGCTTCTGGGCATTTCCAAAATAAACTGACTTATCTTTTGGTCCAAATTTCTACACAGACCTATAATTGAAAAAAAAAAAAAAAACAACAGGGAAATGTTTTTATTAGCAGTGGTTTAAATGTCCATGGATTGTGCAACTGGCCTTTAAAAGTTTGAAGCCAAGATATTAAAATAAACATTTCTTTCCTAATTTATAAGATTGATGAAGTGTACTAAACACTAATGTTTACTAGATTTTAACTAATTTTTAATTAGTTTAATTTTAATTTTACTAAATTTTAATGTTTACTAAACACTGATGAAGAATTTACTAAACTATTAGTGTTTAAATGATTTAAAGACTTTAATTGTTTCTTTAGAGTGATGGTGTACACTTTTAAACCCATCATTCAAGAAGCAGAGACATATGAATCTCTGTCAGTTCAAGGTCAACCTGATTTCCATAGCAACTACCAGGCCAGCTAAGATTATATATTGAGACCCTGTCTCAAAAATTTTTTTCTTGTCATATTTACCTGGGATCTTCAGAAAATAATTGTATCAGACAAACGTATTTTTGATTGGTGAATTGGACGTCAGATAATCTCCAATGTTGCACACTGCATAGCTGGAGTTCTGAAGTTTTTACACATCACACAATTCATTGAAAATGGTGTCTATTTTTTAAGACAGGGTCTCATGCAGCACAAGTTAGCTTGAAAGCCACTATGCAGTTCAAGGTTGACCGTGAACTTCTGATCCTCCTGACTCTGATTGCTAAGAACTAGGATTATAGTCATATACCTGGTCTTATGCGGTGCTCGGAACTAAACACTGGATGTAGTTCATGGTAGGTAAGCAGCTACCAACTGAACTACAGCCTCAGGCTTTCAAATAGTATTCATACGTCACATTAACTCCTTCTATCAATGATTGAAAGTGAGGGAAGTCTAGGGCCCAGGTCTGACCCCCCAAACTCAGACAGCTACAGACATCACTGTCACTGGTGCATTTGCAGCCAGTTTGAACACTTGAGGGTAAGCTGGCATAGCAACTATGAAAGACTGTGTTTGATCTGGCATATATAAAATGGAATACTATTCATTTCAAAAGAAAAATGAAACACAAAGTTTGCAGAAAAATGAATGTATAATATAGAGGTCACAATTTCAGAAAACGAAACAAAATGTGTTCTCCCTTCTATATGGATACTGGTCTGTAATAAATACATGACACGTACATAAGCAAATGCAGATGTGGGCACAGTATAACATGTAGAAAGGAGAACAAGAAAGGGTTAAATATTAGGTGATGAGGAAGAAAGAAATGCAGGTATTAGAAATTTGAGTTATGAAAAAGGATATTGTGGAAGGCCATCTAGAAGACTAGCTTCCACATTTTACCCCAGGGTATTCTTGAGAAGTGAGGGATAAGAGATTTAGATAGAACTATAGAGGGGGAGAGAAACAGATAAAAACACAGGATAGCCTCAGCAGGGCCTGGATCCTTATCCACTGGTCCCTTCTGTCTCTTCTAAAGGGCTATTTTAGGAATCCCAAGGGATGGAGCAAAAGACCTCCCCCTAGCTCAGCCAAGTGTAGACCCTTCCAATCACCTAGTAACCATGCACATGGTCAAGCAATCCTCTAATGCAGCTCTGCTGGGTAAAGCGGCTCAGTTCTCACTAGGAAACCTCTGTGGGCCTCCACAGGATATAAAGGTAATTGTTTTTAACTATGTCCTGGACTTTTCATGTTTGGGTGAGAGAAAAGCTCATACAAATATATTTGATAATGAAAGTATGAAATCCGATGTGTTAGTTCCACAACTTCAGAATGGCTGTTCTAACTGTAAGGAAATTCATTGAGATAGATAGGCTTTGGGTCTGTCTGATTTCACTGTATGATGATTTTTATTCATAATTTCTTTACAAAAATAATTAATTAAAAGATAAAGAAAAGGGGGTTAATTCTAAATGTATTGTAAATTTATCTGTTCTGCTTTGGATATATCCTTGAGTGTCAATTTTAGCAGAAGATATTTCCATCTTGTATGTCCTTTTCTTTGACTTAAATAGGTTATTTTCAATGTTTCTGATGCAACAGAAGTAAGTATTTGAGCTTCAGGGCACAAGCAAAGGCAATTGGTGAGTGATGCTGTTCTCATGGGCTTGGGTTTCCTCAGTGAAAACTAGAGTTCAAGGGAGCTGACTAAATTTCTTTCTTGTTGTTGCTATTATTAGTGTTATTAATTTAAATATTATTAATAAATATTATTATTAATTATTGTTATTAAGATCTATTGTTCATGTAGCCCAGGCTGGTTTTAAACTTACTACAAAGTTAATGATGTCCTTGGACTCTTGATCCTCTTGCCTCTATATCCCAAGTGCTAGGGTTATAGCAGTATAAAGCTAGCTCAGAAAGATGAATTTTTAAGACATTTTACCAAAGTAAGGTAATTATTTCTGACTCAGGAAGACATCAGTGACATTCCTATATCCCTTTGCTATTTCATCTTAAATGTGCTTTTGTTTATTATTTTAAAATAAGTTTTAGAATTTTCTTCTAATCTAGGTATTTTAGTGACAGTCTCTAACACAAAATTGCTACAGTAACTAGCTCGACTCTGAGACTAAAGTTTTTAAAGTGATAGAGTACAATAAAGAGGTAGAAAGATGCAAAGAGAGTGAAGGAGAAACAGATTGATTTATCAGATCCTTTTCATATATTCAGAGTTTCACAATACTTCCTGCCTAGAAGTTGTTATGTGTAGCCTTAGTGTCTTCAAAAAGACCAAACCCCATTTTCTCTTTTTATACTTCTGTGAAGAGGGCCCATAAGCTTAAAGAGACTTTTAGAGTAACCAGCTCTATAGCCACCATTGGGTGTCATGGTTCCCACTATAAACTAATCTATTTGTTCTACTTCTCTTAATTTTTAGATCTAGTTGTCCAACTGTGGACAATTAAAAACAGCAAACTCTGTTTTATTTTTAAAAAGTTTAGAAGGTGCATGTCATTTCACAAAGCCAGCAGCCCATGCCCAGCAACTGAAGCCTGTGTTCTTCTGCTTCATTCATAATCTTTGTATATTTTAGGAGGACATTGTCTTGCTGACACTTAAACAATAATGTACCCAGTTTGGGAGAGTCTCACCGCAACCTGCACTGGCACAGGCCCTTCTCATCTGTTGGAGACTGAGATCAGGGATATCAGAAACTCTTTGAGCTTTTGTGACCTTAACATTAGTGTGAAATTGGATCACAATTACAGAAAAATACCCAATCTGTAACCATTTGTCTCCGATTTCTTAACGGAAGCTCTTTCTTTGAAATGACTTATGGGTAACTGTTCACCACCAAATCTTTGCTGAGGAACTCACTGAGGTACATTTGAAGTTTATCATTACCTGAAAAACCATGGCAAGTTTTGGAGAAACTTCTTGTTTCAGGTTATGTGCTCCTTGGTTCTACCTGATGGTTTGTGTTTCAGAAGAATACACAATGGGAATTTATCATCCTTAGAAGACAAAGGAAACACAAATCCTCACCATTTTTTTAAACTCAGGAGATATGAAATTATTTACTGATAGTCTCACATAGTGAACATTTTTCTTGATAGTAATTATAACATTAACTCATTATATTGTTCATTGCATGTTTACTATTTATAAAGCTCTTAGTGAGAACATCAAATTTATATGAACATTCTAGAAAATGTCTAGAAATTATTAAGCACAGAATATATTCAGCACTGTTACTCTATTGTATTCCAAAGGGAAAATGCATAGCAACGTAGAGCTTTATCATCTATCATTTGAGAATTATTCTTCTCTCAGACATTTTCAAAATTCATTAGTAAATAAATTCTGAACACTAACAGATTTGTGGAAATAGTCATTCTGTTAATGTGAGCACTAAATGTTTGCCCAGAGAACAGATTCTCAGGTAACACACACATAAAGAAGATCTCACTCAGAATAAAGCCATATGTTCAAGTTTATGTCCAGAATACTCCCAACTGTTTCCTATCAAGCAGTTCTGAAAATTAGGTTAGTATCAATTACATGACGAGTTGTAATTCTTCCAGTAATCATTGATTACAAAATACTAATTGATCATATTTTCTATCTATGTCAAATAACTTTGCTAACTTTTCCTACAGTCATTATTAGCTAATGGCACTATTACCTATTCAAGGCAGTTAGTAGGTCCCAAGTTTTCTCTATTTTTATCCGTGTAAAGTACCTTATTTTGGCATCTGGTGGATTTAGTCTGGATGATCTTTCAGGGAAATCAGATTAGTAAATATCACCAAATTTCATTCCAGGAGTGTATCTCCACTCATTTAATTCATAGACAAAAATAGCCAAACTTATAAGCAAATATGTGAATTACTGCTGGCATCAGTAATAACTGCCAGTCTGACAATTAAGAATGTTATCTATTCAAATTGGCTTCTGTTCATAAAGTTAGACAAAATGAATTTAAATACAATCACAATTGTGTACTGTTCCTTCTAAATTATACAGGAATTCCTCAGAAAACTGTTGTTTGGCTTGGATATCATTATGCAAAGATAATAATCACTGTTACATCTGAAATTGTTTCTCCAATATGAAAGAAGATGTTTTTTGTTGTCCCTACTTACCTAGTAGGGACATTGCTTCATATAGAAATTTAGAAGTATGTTTTCATGTGAATTCCATATTTTAAAGGTACTAAATAAAACTTTCTGTTTTGGTCTATGATTTGAGTAATTTTTTTTTTTTCTGTATGCTCCAAGAGGCTTGGGTTGAGAATGTTTAATGTAAAATCCCAGGATTCTCTTTCACCGAAATTTCTGGAAGTCTAATTATACATTTATTAGTGAGTAACTGTAGCCCAAGCAGGTCAACTGCAGCCTCCTGCCATCTGTTGTAAGCTCTTATCTCTGGTGTATATTTGCTGCTTTTCTTGCACCTGATGGGTGTTATGCATGTAAAGAACATGTGGCGAGACTTGCTGGCTTCTAATTCAGCAATATTTTGTTGGAATTAGAATCTACAACTGATGGAATTCAGTGGAATCCATTCTATAACATGCAGAGTGGGATCAACTGATGAACCCTCAGAAAGATCAATAGCAAAGTGATCAACAGCCTTAAAGTGTTTGTCTGGTTTGAGGCAACAAATCTTAATTGTAGAAATATACCAGAAGATAGTGCTGGAATATTGGTGAGAGCTATATTGACAGGTGATATTAAAATAGAAAGTAAGCAATACGATTGAAATCAGGAAACAAATTATAAAATCCCCAAATGAAGATGATAATATTACAAATAATTTAAATTATTGTTGTTAATATCAGGTGTGATTTCTAAAGAAATAATAAGAAACCATTGAAAATAATCTTTAAAAATAGATTGCAGGGTTTTTGAGGAATAATTAATATGTGTGTATGCATACAAGAATTTGCATGTATTTCTATTTAATTACATATGAAATACACAAAAATCTTCAAGATCTGAGTTGGTTTAGTTTATTCTTTTAAATTTCTTTAGATTTTTATACTTGTTCAACATCATATAAAATCAAAGGTACAGAAACAGTCAGTCCCTAGTAGTGAAAAATAGTGTCATTTGTTAGGTCATGTGTCCCTATTTGATATGACAGAAACACTACCAGATTGACCCTGCTCAAGAACATTCCATCATTTGTTCCATGATGACAAATTGGGTTACATTTGATAATCTGTTGATAATTATAATTAATAATTGAGGTGCATGACTTCATGTTCAGCAAAATTTTCAGCATGTCCTTTTTGTAAGAGCAAGCTGGGATCTCAAAAGATAAATCTCTAAAATGTGAACACCCTAAGAAAATTACCAATCATATGTAAAACAGCACATTTATATTCCATCAAATCTGTTATAAACTTAAGTTTTTCTGTGAAGATATTTTCAACACGTCCTTTAAATGCTTCTTTACAAACAGTACTGTCTTTGGAGAACTTGTGCTTATATGTTTGGAAATCTACAGGAGTGAATGTTTCCTACAGGATATTTCAAAGCCGAGCCTCAGTGCTGCTAAAGGCTCTTGGCCTTCATTCTAGCAGTGATTATGCTTTGCTCTATTGCTATCAAGCTGGTGATTCTAGAAATGGAAGGATCATCTTAGAACAGGATAACTTGGAAGCAGGCATGGCTGCTCAGCCTCAGCCAGACAGCAAAGGTATATAGAAGGAAAGAAATTATCTGTGCTGGTTTTGCTCACGATGAATACCACAGCTAAGGCCTTTATTTCATCATTAAGTTAAATATGACAATTTTTAGGGAAAAATTGCTTTGAGGCAATGTGTATGAAGTTTGTCCAGCACTAGATACACTCAAGTACAATGTTCCAAGCACAGCAGAAGGTTCAGAAGAACACTAATGAATGAATAAATGAAATGCTTCTAGGGAAAATGGCTCACTGGTTAAAGCAATCGACACAAAGCTGTGAGTGGTGGCATTCACCTGTAATCCCAGGTAGGGATGGAAGGTAGAGACAGGAGAAAACCCAGAAGTTCAAGGATCAGCTAAACAGGATAAATGATGGTTATGACATGCTGTGTCAAAAGAGGTGAAAACTGATATGAAACCCCAAATTGTCCTTTGACCTCCACACCTGCACCATGACACTTGTACATGCGCACACACACACAAATACAGACATACACGCACTCATGTACACATTATACATACACATCATCCACTACATCTTTCACACAAAGAGAGGTAACAGTAACACAGAAAGGCTTCTAGTGAACCTTCCTCTTCAAACTTGTTTCTTAAAATAATAACCAAGATAATCATTTTGTCTGCCTCATGTTCTAGATTTCATCTTAAAAGTAATTAGGAAAAAAATAAATATTTATTCTAGAAGAAAGGCTCATCAGTTAAGAGTACTTGCTGGTCTTACAGAGGATCTGAATTCCATTTCCAGCACCCAAGTCAGGTTGCTCACAAACTTCTGTAACTCTAGTTCTAGAGGATTCAATCACACATGTAGGAAAAATATTTATACAAAAAATAAAGAACAATAAATCTTTAAAAATATAATAAACAAAAATTAAATTTATTTTGCATGGCTTTTAAGTATTTGCTTAATTAATAATTCTATAAGCAGCTTTTGGGATTATAATAAAACCCCTTTCTGGCTTCAAGAATGGTAGTGTATAGCTGAGATCATGATGGATTTGTATGAAGAATACAAATTTCATTTTCACCAAGGTGGTGTGGCCTTCACAGTATGTGACTATCATGTTTTTAGTGGTACTCAGTGACTGGGAACTTTCAGCTTTGCTTAGTAGTGTCTATTTTAGGAGAAGAGTAACATTCAATAGGAGTTAATTAAAAAATAAAACAAAAAGAAACCTTCAAGCTGTGTATAGACTGATACTCATTGATCATTTGTCAATATATTTAAATGCTCTCAAGATTACTTTCAGAGCAAATAATTTCCTAAACCATAAAAAAGAAGCATAATTGATGGACTGAAAAATTCACAAATGCTGGTGGTTTGAATTTTATGTGCGATTTATATGTGTGTGTGTGTGTGTGTGTGTGTGTGTGTGTGTGTGTGTGGTTTTAGGGATAAAAAACTGAATAATATAGATACTTCTAGGTAGAGTTTCACCAGAAAGCTAAGAAATAAGAACAATATCTGCATGGGACAATGTAATCAAGCAATTCTACTCTGAAAATACCCTGTAGGGTGATGAACTACCCAGCACTACTTAGGTTTATTAAAAATTATAAACAGAGAAAAACTGAGATACTGATCATTAAAAATCAGAAAGGAAATGAGAAAAGGTTTTATTTGTCAGTCAATATGTTACTGATGATTTTTAAAAAAGAGACTTCTTTATAGGCTAGGGAGAAGAATGGTATCAAAATGTTCCTTTGGTTGCATGCTAGCTGTAGAAGGCACAAAAGAGGGCAGCTTTAAAAATGCAATGCATTAAAACAGTCATTTTTCAGTGCTATGTAAATTGTTTGGACATTTTGAATTTGTGGATAAGCAGAATCAGCAGATAGCGACAGTTTTAAATTTGCTAAAAATCAATAAAAGAGCAGGAAAAATCCAATTTTCCTAAACCAGGCTGTAACTTCAACTGAGCTAAACCATTTTTGATGCAACTGATAGATCTGTCTTTTTTTCCTTCCTTCCTTCCTTCCTTCCTTCCTTCCTTCCTTCCTTCCTTCCTTCCTTCCTTTCTCTTTCTTTTTCCGTCTTTCTTTTTTTGAAAGACTTAAAATGGATTAAACATTGTTCCATTTTATTAGTGACTGAACAATAAAGCTGGGAATTACTTGAAGTGATCTGCTTTTTGCTTTTTTTAAATCAGCTTCAGAGCATCTATATGCATATTTTATTCTAATTTTTAAAAGCTTAAGTTATATTAGCTCTAAATTACTATTTGCAGGTGATATTTGTTTTCCTCATTATGGTCAATTCCCTGAAAAAAGAATCATTTTCTATTGAGCAGCAGTTACTCAGTGTGTGTTCTGAACCTGAAGCCTCAGAGAGGAAGTTTTAAAAAATGTATGCCTGGTCCCTTTGTAACCAGGTGCTGTTAATGCTTTGTTGTGATTTTGTCACTGTATACAAAATGTTCTTTGTTAAGATGCCACAAATCATATCAAGGGTTTTATCAACTCCTCCTACTTCATCTCTATGCCTTTTAATCGGTCGGTGAATATTGTTCAAAGCTTCTGGGCATTTTATTAGAATATTACATTTAAGAGCCAAGAGCATATTGAGTTGTTTTCATAAAACAAGATCAGGGTAAACATATTTTTGTCCTAAAATTTCCTTCTTATCGTGTTTCAAAGTCCCTTCCTTGCTCTTCTAATGCAGCTGTTTTCTTGAAGCTTCTTTCAAATCTGATGACAATGGGGGAGAGAAAAGGTTAATTTCTGGAGAGCTAATAGCTTTACAAGCACAGAATTGCAGTCTCACTTCGAAGTGTGATTTCTATAACAGGCCATCTTGTAATCAGAAAATTAAAAAGAAAAAAAAAATCAAAGCAAATTTTATTGTGATGAACGTGTCCCCTCCCTTAGGATTCCCCTTGCCCTCCTCTCCCTCTTCGTCTGTGCTTTCTGCATGTGAACTCACTGTATCCCATGGCACACTCGACTTGTTCAGGGATTGATATTTATTTTCTGCATTCCTTTTTATTGCCTACACATTTGGCTATTATGCCGTGTCAGGCCCTTTGTCAGGCGGCAGCATGTGTAGCCTTGTATTTGGAAGGCACATGTCTGGGAGGCATAATAAGTAACAGCAATACATAAAACACAAATCAGCAGCCTCATTGGCTGGAGGAAATGATTTACCAAAGTTCTGTGATATTCTCTCAAACTTAAAACACAAGATGTTAATTTTACCTGTTTTCCAAAGAGCTTGCCATTATTATTGACATGCCTCTGGCTTTATGGTCCCAGGATGCATGAATTATTAGTGTAGCTTGACATTTTTAAATCCCTAACTCTATAGCCTAGCACCACATTTCCAGTTAGCTATTATGGGCTTTAAGAGGCCATGCCAGTTGTTGATCAATGATTGCTCAGTAATTCAGAGGTGTCAGTTTCTCTTGTGGGTTGAAAAAAGAATCGGTTATAAGCCATTATCCAAATAAAAATGTAAAATGTTGCCACGGATCTGAGGTTTAAATGATACTCATTTCGATTTTTGTGAAGGGACTGAACTCTGCTACTTCAACTTTTTAGCAATGAAACAAGTGTGATTTAAATGAAATTCACTTACTTATTAGATTTTAGTGCCTAACAAAGCAGTATGATGAACTATTACAGCAGTGATAGATCATACATTATTGAAGACACCTGAATATTTAATCTTCAAAAAGTTCACCCAATTAGAAAAAATAATAAAAGATTACACTACAGAAATGCATAACACACTTAAGACATTTGAGTTTTCTATGGATAGTGTGCCGATTCTCACTAGACTGACGTCTTTTTTTAATTTTTTTTTAAATGGCTGTTTGCATGTCAGAGAAAGATGCAAACATTTGAAGTAATGGTAGATAAAAAATACACACACCAATGACATTTGAATTGCTAGTCTTTTATCATATTTATACTTTGGTGTTTTGGGTTTTTTTTTTTAGCACAAGAGGATGTTAACTGAAATTTTTGAAATATTTAAGTGGGTCAATGCATTCCCAGGTATGTCTATATTTGGAGTTTTAAATTGTTAAAAAAAAAAAAAAAAAACTAGGGTTGAAATATCTCATTTCATTTTTATCCTTTAATGTATACCAAGCTTGCCCTCTCAGCAGGAAGCACTTTCAATTAGGAAACCTGTAATGAAACTCAGCACAATTAATTGCCCGTTAGTCTCTGAGACTAGATCTATATTACCAGTTATGTTGCTAAAGTGTGGGTTTGGATACTTGCCTTACACAGATTGACTTACAACTCATCAAAGGATGTATTCCAAAGTCCCAGTGATTAGTTCCAGTGATTAATTTAAAACATGAGCCACATTTTCTAGCCTTCTCCTGTTCTCAATCCCAACATCTGACTAAGTAAGCCCTTGTTTCCACGGAAGTTGCAGGAGCATTTCAGCCTCTAGGACAATTCTCCATGTCCTCAAAACACTCTTCTCATTTGGTTTCTCTCCCCTTTGCTCCTTCTCTTCCTGTCTGTTAAATAATCCTTGTTGATGTTCTTCTAGGGTCTCTTCCATTTTTCACACCTTGCATTCTGCAGTGGGTGAGAATCTTACGTCTCCAACTTAGAAACATATAAGTACTCGCCACATCAAGGAAAATGAATAGAGAGCAAAAAGTATGTAAACAAGGGTCATGTCCTATGGACCATCTATATCTTTGGTGTGAAGAAAGCTTGTCAACATAACCTTTCAAGTGGAAGAAATCCTTGCTTCTCTTCTCTGTACTGTTCTTTTGTCGAGTTAAACTCATTGACCAGCAGACTTTGTTCACAGCACATACTGTCTCCAACTCTTCTTGTGTGAACCCACATGTGTGTATTCCTGTGTGTATGCAGAGGTATGTGCACAGGAATGTGTGTGTGTGTGTGTGTGTGTGTGTGTGTGTGTGTGTGTGTGTAGGCCAAAATACAACCCTAACTATTGTTTCTTAGGAGTCACCCATCATGTTTTGTGACATGGAGTTTCTCATTGCCCTGGAGCTGACCATGGAGGCTCTGCTAAGTGGCCAGAAAGTCTCAGGGCCCTGCTTGTCTCTGCTTCCCCTGTGCTGAGAGAACACCCAGATCAGATCGTTTTACACACATGCTAGGGATCTACCCTCATGCTTGTTTGACAAGTGCTTTACTGATGGAGCCAATTTCTAAGCCTCTTTCTCTCTGACACTTCCATATGTAGCTGTATTCCCAAGTCTTTGCTGGACCGCTCCTAGTCTTCTTGGAACTTAAAATTCAGTGTGTCACACATTAAACTTTCCAACAAGTTCCTTCACTTCATCCCCAAATCCCTTGTTCACTGTTGAATTCTCAGTCTTAAGTATTGTCACTTGTGCTTCCATTTCCCATTTCCAATTTGTCACTTATCCATGCTCTATATTTGATTTTTTTTTACATAGTCTGTTATTAGTTCTTGCCAATTTTCCTCAGTGGAGATTTGTGACTCCAAATCCATATACTGCTTTTTAATCTCAGTCACATACCATCACCCACAAGTATAAATACTGATCTTATATCACACATGTTGGCATATGAAACTTAGGAAACATGATAAAAATAATGGAAAATGTCACAGAGAAGTTAGCACAAAGTTGAGTATTCACGAATCCTCTGAAACATTTGTGTAGATAGACATCTAGGAATCAATTAATATGAAGAAAAAGTCACTCACTTTAAACATCAAACATTTAAAATGTATAATCTAAGGAACAAGTGCTCTCAAATTTCTTTATTTTATCACATTTTTTTATTTATTTTGTGTTCTTATGTGTATGTATGTGGTCATGTGTGTGTCATGGCATGCATGTGGAGGTCAAAGGACAACTTGCAGTAGCATGTACTTTTGTTCCATCTCAGAGGTCAAACTCAGATTGTCAGGCTTGACATCATCCATCAATACTTTCACTGCTAAGCCATCTTGCCCATCCTAAATGTCTTAGTATTAAATAGAACCCATGTTTCAATGAAAAACTTGAATCGCACCATGGCATTACCTCTGAGAGACTTTAAAATTTGGAAAACACCAAATTATGGTAGTGGTGTGTCTAGTGCCTCTAAGGTTTCTTTTCATGTTGTCAAGCAAACATCACAAGAGCCATGGCTGAGATAATCATTACGTTCAATATCTGTCCTTTAGAGGATTTTGTATGCAGTCAAACTTCAATCTGAATATTTAGATGAAGTTAAGATTTAAAAGAAGAATGTGCAAGATAGCTTATCACAACAGAGGTGGAAATGGTAAATAACTTTATCATGAGAAAGGAGTAAAACTTCCAAAGAGTAGATGCAAATGATCATTTGCTGATCTAGGTGAGTGTGTGTGTGTGTGTGTGTGTGTGTGTGTGTGTGTGTGTGTGTGTGAGAGAGAGAGAGAGAGAGAGAGAGAGAGAGAGAGAGAGAGAGAGAGAGAGACCTGGGTCTCTCAAGGAAGCTGGAGCTAGACTGGTAGTCAGCAACCCTGGAATCCTCCTGTCTCCATCCCTGGAGATGCTGGAGTTTATAAGCACAACCAAATCTTTACCTGAATGCTGGGATTAGAACTCTGGTCCTTGTGCTTTCTAAGCAAGCATTTTTCCCTTCTGGGACATCTCTCCAGGTTGATCTAAGTTACCTGGATTTGTACTGGTATTCAAACATGAATTATATAAATTAACCATGGATAAAATGGGCGGATATGTGATGATAGGAAACTGGCTATAGGCAAGCTGTATTTAGCCCCCCAAATGCAATGTTGGCTGACATAATTTTTTTTTTATTTAAGACAGTATTTAGGCATCAGGATTTATATATATTTGTACACACACACACACACACACACACACACACACACACACACAGGAATCCCCAAGTTTCAAGTTTCTCTTTGTAATTTGATGAACTTATGACACTGAACTTACATTCACACATAGCAACAATTGCCCAGAAATGTAACCAGCTGTTTCTCTGCACCATGCATGTATTTCTGGTTCCTCACTGCTCCGAAAAGTCCCACTCCAGGCATTTACTGTACCTTCCTATCTTCTAATGGCATTTGGAACCCTTAAAGCCTGGCCTGGAAATCAGAAAAGTTTAGAGGGAGATGTTATTTTGAATGATGCATCCTCTGTGGCAATGCAAAAGAAAGAAAAACATCTCTTTTGGAGCAGACATAAGGAACAGACACAGCTAAATAATCAGTAAGGCTGACATGTCTACCAGAAAATGATAGAAATAAAGTGTTCCCACCTGTGATCATTCAGATCTCTATCTATTTAACTCAGGGGAAAAAATGAAAAACTTAATTTTTAGCCCACCAACCAAGGCAAATGGGTTCTTTAGATGACAAGGGGACAGACATGGGGCCCTCTGATATGTGTGAAATCAAATTCAAAAGGTAGAAATCTTTCAGGCAAAAATCTACCCACTTGCAATTTTTAATAGCTATTACCTGTAAGAAAAAGAGGAGGACAGAATTAATTTCCTTCTTATTTGTTCTAAATTTAATATTCGTTAAATTTCTGTAGCATTTTGCAAGTAGACATCACACTACGAACAACAAACATCAATGCATAAGCATTTTCTAATGCTTTGTTTTCTGGTATTTTCTACCTAGTGACGGTCTTCATGATATTATTAAAAAATTCTAGTTGTCTTTCTAGTTATTAAAAATCTTTACAATTCTATAGGGCATTGAGATATTTCCTCTTGAGAAAAATATTACCTATATTACAATTTGATTGTTCATGTTAGCTAATAAATAATACTAAACGTCTGTTGCAAGTGCTTTGTTGAGTCTAAGAGCAGAGTGTTTATTAGAGCATTGGTTTGGTTTCAGAGAACTCTGAGTCCCTTAAATTATCATGAAAAAACAACTCCAATTTCTTTGATGTGTCACTCATCTTCCAGTAGCCCTGCTAATATTAGAGCACTCCATCTTTTTTTTCTTTTTTTCCAAAGCACTTTCACAGACTGCAAGCTTGCCTTTAGGTATTGCAATTAAGCCAATTTTAGGATATTTAGCTTAATGGAAGTGGGGACAAGGGTTGCTTTAAAAGAAGGACAACTGATTGAGGGCTTTCCCTTTGGTCACTGTGCTCCTCAAGGCTGAGAGATTTAATAACGCTGGCATGTGGGTTACAGGAGAAACATCTAGGAAGTTGCCAGAAATAGGAGAGCTATCCTTCATATTAGACTTGTATCGATAGATTTCCCATTTGAAATCCGATTGCTTACAAGCTTCCCCTGTGGTGATACTTTATTTGTGATAAAATGTGATATTTTATTTGTATGTTAATAAATAAAGTTGCCTGGAGATCAGAGGTCAAATAGCCATTAAGCAGAAGTCAGGCGGTGGTAGCACATGCCCTTAATCTGATCACATGGCAGGCAGAGTCTCTGTGTGGTCAAGGACACAGCCAAGCATTGTGACACAAGCCTTTATTGGGCTTAGGACCAATGAGAAGGCAGAACAAAAAGACAATAAAAGCACAAGTCAGGAGGAAGAAACTCTCTCTCTGGGGAAGCTACTGCTGGTTGTAAGCTAAATCTAGTCACGGTTATTGCTCTGATCTCTTTGGCTATTTCCTCTGTATTTAGCTCTATGTTTCTTATTTACTAAGACTGTTTAGAATTTCATCTACATTCCCCCAAATTTCTGATGTTTGAAAACTACAATGCCCTTTTGAAACTACTGTTTGGTGTCATTTTAGTTTTGGTAATCTGGAGAAAGATGCTTTGCTAGTGGGTGGGTCTAGATGACCACCAAGCATAGTGTCATAGCTTGTTCATAACTATCCTTGCATGCCAAACACCTCTCAGAATGGCTTAAAACCTGTTTACATTTTGTTGGGCTTATTTATTTTGTGGAAAGAGACCCAAAAGGCAAAGTGGTTGTCTCTAGTCAGTAGATTTCTTAGCTTAACCAGATCAGTACCTCACTGTGTTTCTCTGTGAACCTGGAAAGTCTCTCAAACCTGAAAATTTCAAGAGTTCAGGAGTGTTTGGATGCACTTTGTATAAGTGAGTATTGTACATGTTCATGTGTGTATATGCATGCTGGTGCTAGAATGGGAAGTCAGATATCTTCCTCAGTCACTTCCCAACTCTTTTTGATATAGGCTATCTCACTGAACCTGTACTTTATCAACTAAAGTAGGCTGGTTGGCCAGCAAACTCCATGGATCCTTCTGTTCCTGCTGCCTCCCAGCACTGGGATTACAGCTGCACACACCACACCAGACGTTTTATGTGGTTGTTAGGAGTCCATGGGTTCTTGTGGGTCCTTATTCTTGTGCAGCAAGCTCTTTACCGTTTGAACCATCTCCCAGACCTTTGGTATGCTTTTAAGTATGAATGTCCATGTGGTTCCAATATGAATACTGAGTTTTCTCGGAAACATGAATTTCATCTTTACTTAGTCAAAAGAGAGAAACAACAACAAAAACTCATGGTGTTACTATGTATGCCTAGCATGGGAACAATAGATTCAAATACAGCATCATCTCAGATAAGGTTTCTTCCAGAGGTACTCTGCTCTCTAGTATTAGAGACCTGTGAATGGCATCACAGATCCAAGCATCTGGTGATCCACCTTCTTGTTCACACTATGATGTCATCACATTTGCTCTTTCCTTGCTCTTAAATGGCATGTGTCTGAGTTCCTCTGCTTCCAGATTCAGATGCAGTGGTCCTGTCCCCAGGGAGGTGTCAACCACAGCTGAGTATCTGTCCTCAAAGCTGCTCTTTGTGTACAATCCTTAGGACATTCTCTATTGTGCTTATTTCTAAGCCAGCCTTCTTCCCTCTAATTTCTAGTTATGGAAGTTCAGGCCGTGTATTTTCTCGCTTATGAGTAACTTCAATAAGTACAAGAGTGCCTGGAAGAGTAAACATTCATTACATTTCTGATTACATTTTAGAGAAGGAAATGGAACGTTATGTGTGTCTGGGTGACAAGGGGTGCATTGTCTTAGGAGAAAGAAAAAACAAAGCAGCAACAACCATCAGCATAGACGGAACATCAATGCACTGTTAAGAACTGGCATCACACTGGCAAAGGAAACAGGAGCAATTATAGTGAAGAATGAACTTGCACCAAATCCAAGAAACACACAGGCAGTATGCTCAGTGACCCAGTGATTGGGCTTGATTCTTGGCCCTTCAGGCACTGCTTTGACTCACCGCTCCAAGGAGATGTGCTCTGTATCCAGAAGAAACATAAAGACATTTAGGGTAACCCACTAATATTTTCATATGCAGAAATCCTAAGATATCTTCTTAAGCCATGCATAAATTACAATATCCAATCACATATGTAATTTAGTTTGTTTTTATGCAATCAAGAAAAAGGCTGTGGGACCAAGAAGATGAGGGCATTTAGGCCAGGGGAAGGGCATGAAGACTTATGCTGGAGATGATAGCTCATCTTAAGGATGAAGGAAAAGAGCTGAAGAGGAAAGACAGGATTCGGGACCACAGAGAAGGCAGGCTCTAAGAAGCAGTACTGAAAAGCAATGTGTCTTGGGAGTAAAATTCTTAAGCCTACCAAGTGCATTACAGACATAGGGTCTCTGTAGTTAGCATTTTCTCTTCTGGAATGTGTGTTTTCCAGAAAGTCAAATGTGTATTTTTCATTTCTGTCAGCTTTCTGATCAAATGTCATGTTGTACTTCTCTGCCTCCTTATGTGGCTTTATTTGTAAGAAGAATTATCATTGTGTCCTGTTACTTATTAAAGCCCACACAAAGACCTGAGCGAAGTTTAGGCTCAAGGTTCCTACAGTAGGCATTAGGAAAATAGCCCTGCAAGTGTTGATAGCTAGTGAGCCTATCTGAGATGCACATTTACCTCTGTGACTACTTGAAAGCACAAATAATTCACAGCAGGAAACCTGCCAATCAATCTTGAACTTGAAAAAGGAGCATAGCTCATAATGCTCCATATCCTGGAACACTGATCTATCAGTTTCTTACAGCTTATTTTCATTTTTTAAATAAATCAGAACTTTCTATCCCTTTAGGGTGAAGAGTTGATCTAACATGCTAAAATTTTACACTTAGCTGGGTACAGTATGCACATCTGAAATCAGGAGATGGTGTCAGGAAGATTCCTGGAGGGAGAGAGGCTCATAATAACCTGAGATATGTGGTGAGGTACTGCCTCAATAAAAAATTAATTCTTAAAGCTAAAAATGTTGTTACAGCATCTAAATTAAAACCTTACTTTTTTCAAGGCACTCTTGTAATTTTTTAGTAAAATATATTTGTGGCTATCATCTTATTTTTTTTTTAAGCTGGGAGCCTTATTCCCATAAAACTGTATATATTTTCCATAATTTCTAAATTCTGTAATAACTGAAAATGCAAGTCTCTCTGTAACAACCCAACACATTCATTACTGTTCCACATTTGGTGAATTTCCACTTGAAAATGTCACGATGTGCATTTTTTTCTTCATGTAATGATGCTGTATAACATTTTTTATGTATATCTACAGATTGGGTTCTTATTAAACACAAGTTTGGGAAACTATCTGAGTAATAGTAATACAAAAAGAGGTATGGGTACTACAAATAGGCTAGTGATTATATGCATTGATGAGCCTGTGCTGGGGAGGATGCTGAAACCAAGGATGAAGATAAGTGAGAAGAATTTCATACCATGTAAAGATCCAAAATAATAAAAGAAGCTATTTTTATTCCTTCATCTTAATTAAGAGTACATCTATGTATGTATTTTGGTGTTCTGTCTATAAATATTGCTTTCCTCATTCCTTTTCAGATACTCTGACAATAGTGTATGTAAATGCAATTGATTTTTGTATGTTGTTTCTGTGTCCTGTAATTTTACTAAAGGCATTAAAGGTTTATTAGTTCAAATAAGGTGTGTGTGTGTGTGAAGTCTTTAGAGAATAATAATCAAAATGAAAATATATAAGATAACTAGAAAAGTACTAGCAAAATACTTTTCTGATATGGAACTAATTAAAATGATAGATAGACAGACAGGTGGATGGATAGATAGATAGATAGACAGATAGACAGACAGAGAGACAGATGACAGATAGATAGGAAGAAGTACCACAATTTCATAGAGAAAATACTTAATAGTATTTAAAAATTAACTTAATTAATTTAAAAATGGATTTGGGTGTGACTTTTTTTAATAAATACAAGCAAATGGCAATGGGTATATGGAAATGATAATGTTCAGTGCCCTTAAACATTAGAGAAATGTAAATAAAATGAAATATGACCTCACATCTGTTAGAACAGCTTTCCTTAAAACGACCAAAATATGGGAAAGGATTTGGAGAAACTGAAACTTTGTACATCCTTGGAAGAAATTCAAAGTGCTGAAGCCACTATGTGAGACAACGTGAAGGACCCTCAAAAAAGCTGAACAGAGCTGTTATTATTCAGCCATCTCACATCTAGATGTTTATCTAAAAAAGCTGAAACAGAGATCATGAAGAGCACTTCCATGTTCATGCTATCATTGTTTATAACATGAAGGTATGGAAGCAAGCTCCACATCTATCCACAGATGAGTGAATGAATGCAATATACTTGTTCAATGGAATATAATTTAACCTGAAAAAAAAAAAAAAACTCTAAAATACATGGATGGCAGTATGGATCACCTTGAGGACATTAAGCTAAATGACAGAAATTAAGCTGTCATGTGTCAAGTTGTGCATGATTTAATTTCTAGATAAGTAAAGATGACCTTGAACTTCTGATCCTTCTTCCTGTACTTCCCAAGTGCTGGGATTACAGGTTTTAGCCACCAAACCAGTTTTACAGGATGTTAGGGATTAATCTCAGGAATAATTACATTTCTGTGGAATATCTATAATAGTCAAACTTAAAGACACAGGGAGCAGACTGGCAGCTACCAGTGGCTAAGGGTCCAGAGAAATGAGGACTTGCTAACCCACAACTGTACAATTCACTTACCTATGATTATTGCATTCTAGAGATCTGCTGCATGGCACAGTACTGTATTTTATGGTGCCACGTGGCACGCTAAAAAAAAACTCATTAGGACAATATATCTCATGTTTAGTGCCAGTAGGAAAATAAAAATTTTGAAAGAACACACACAGATGTATGTACAACCATATAAATTTTGTGTTATTAAAAACAGATAAATGCTATGTTCTTTTTGTTTTGAAAATTAAGTAATTGGTCATTTAATATAAACACTAACATAGGATAAAGTGAAAACACATTTTAAATTGAAAACTTGAGATAGTTTTTGAACTTGAATTACTCTCAGCAAATATGCAATTATGGTTATTTGAGAAATCTTCTAAAATGTGAATATATATTTCATATCTTTTCAAAGTATATTTACATAAAACTGGCAGATGTTAGACATGTGTTGTAAGTGTTCATATGCCTTACAATTAGTATAAATAGCAAACGATTAGCATTTATATACCACCTTCCAGAGAAGCCAAGTATCATAAAATCATTTATTTGTTAATCATTGTAGAGAACAGGTGCATTGTTTATTGCACTGGTAGGTTAGGGAAATTGGACTATTTGTTAAACACAGAACACTTAAGAACATTTTCTCCTATGTAATCTTAAAAAATATTTCTTCATAAATAAAAGAAAGGAGAGGGAGAAAAGACATACACACACACACACACACACACACACACGAGAGAGAGAGAGAGAGAGAGAGAGAGAGAGAGAGAGAGAGAGAGAGAGAGAGAGAGAGGAGAGAGAGGAGCTCTAAACACACCTATGTTATTTTATGTCATTTTCATGCTGATTACAGATAAACTGTGTAGCCAAGGCAGTGAATCAGGTATAATTGTCTTCCCTGGCTTTGTTCATGAATGACAAATGCCAATGGGACATAGCTAAAAAGTCAAGAGGTAGAATGTATCAGGCTTCTGATGACTCTGTACAAAATTAGCTATGGCACAGAAGTGGCTGCCTGTTTTTGTGACTTAAGTAAGGTGGGTTTCATAAAGTAAGAGTCACATTCTTTCACAGCTGGAGTTAGTAAGTTGATTTCTTCATTCATCCATGTAATGACATCTATTAACAACATTAACTTCACTGAATCCAACTCACATCTCATACTGTCTTTCATAGCTCTCAAGATCAAAGAGAATAGTTAATATTTGAGTAAGTTATTTCACAATTGAAACTTAAAGCAACCAAGTCTTAATTTTTACACACATTCATGATTGCCCATATTTCATCAGCTTTTATAACTTCATCTGACTCGTGCTTAAATAGGTTCTTTAGGTATTTAATAGAAGTTATTCACATAGACCTAGGAGTTATCATATTTCTCCTACCAAGGAAGACTGTACATGAGGAGAAACTATATTGAGAATGTATAACTTAGTAAAATGATGCTAAAGGGCTTTACCCACACACTAGGAACTTCTGGCACATGGTATATTACACTTTACCAAACCCTTAGGAAAATAACTGTGATACTGAACCCATGTAGAAGAGACTAAATATTAATGTTACCATTACCAAAATGAGAGTCAGCTCCTTTTAACTGTGTTTTCATTTTTAAAAAATAATAAGTAGCATAGCATTTTAAGTAGATTGTTTGGAACATGCAGTATAGCATGCTGGGAAACTTTAAATCAAGATCATCAATCAAATTACATTTTTTTTAAAAAAAATCCAGAGTTCATAACGGTTATGTTCCTCTTGGGTTTTTTGTTTCCTACTTGCCAAAATGAAAAGGAAAACAATGATGTCTAAGTTACAGGGAGGCTGTGATAAACCGAACAATCCATTTAAACTAAATTCTCTACTGGAATGTAGAGACTGCTACACACATTGTCAATGTTAGAGTAACTCTATTAAATATACGTAACCTTGGTTTAGAATTAAGTTAGTCAATAGATTTTAAGATGGTAGGATGTTGCTTTTGAAAAGCAGTCACAACAAAGTTGTGAGGAAAATATATGTCTACCTTCTTTCTCCCCTGTAAATTTAAATGTGCAGCTTCAATTGTTTGCATAGCATCAGAACCCTCATCATGCTTTGATGATACTGTCTCTGAAAAATCACCTCCTGAAGCCTTCTATCTGTCTATCGTAGCGTGTATTCTTCACCAGTGTAGATGAGATAAGGGTAGAGGTGCGTGTTACAATATTCTGCAACAGTCAGCATGAATGTAAAGCATTTCGTTGGTTCAATTATCACTGGAGTTATCTACATGTATCATTTAGAGCAAGCAAGCCAAGCAACTTCATAGCAAAATATATAGGAGAAAAAAGTAACTAACAGATAAGGAAAAATCAAGACATCTTTTATCTTTTCCTTATGTATACATTTTTTTCTCTTGCATTTTAGAATTCTGCTGTTTGATTAAGTTTTCCAATATCTGCAAGAAGTGTACAATTAAAGAGACTGATGCTGGTATTTCAGAGAACAAAATCATGAATGAACACATCTTTCTAAAGATGTGTTCTTTGCTTTATTTAAGACCATTCAGGATTTCTGGTGATAAGTAGCAAATAAATAGTTATATTTTATGGAGAAACACACACATAACCTCCCCTAGGTCTCTATTAAATTATTATTTTCCTCTGTAACTGGAATAATGTGTAGCTTAATGTTATATCCAAAATAACTCAAAATATGAAGCTTTTTAATATTTTTGCGTTAAGTTGCTTTATTTGCTTAATATTACAAAGCAAACATAATTTCAAATAGTGTAGTTGTTAGATTTGAAGGGAAAAAACATAGATAACACCTCAAATTTAGATGACTCATGCTTATAATTCCTTCTACTTAAAAAGTATTGAAATTAGCTCATTATGCTTCAACATATTCCCTAGACTTTCTCCCCTAACATTTTATAGGGGATACTCATGGAGAAAGTAAAATATTACTACTTATACATACATGCTTTAACGCTACAGTGAATTTGCCACACTGGTCTGTGATTTCTTGTGAATTAACAGAGTAGCTTAGAATCTTCACTCACTCCCTTCCTGTTTGTCTCTTATGAGAGAGGTGTCCCTCAAATGTCTGCATGTCTCTGTGCACACATGGTTTGGAACAAGTGGTGAAAGTAGCCACTCTCTGGTGTGTACCCACACTTGTCTGGTTCAGCTGGACCTCCATCTGCTATGGTCCTTTTCCCGTTCTCTTTTGGATTGCTTTCTCAGTCTGGAAAATGGTAGCCTGATTGCCCAACACTTCTCCAGATGGCTGCTGGAGTCTTTCATGTGGCATCTATCAACAACAGTTGATGGCTTATTGAAAGTTCATTTAAGGTGTTTACAAGTCAATTATTTGGTCATAAATTATAACATATCAGAAATTGTATTTGGGGGAAAATATCATAATCTCAGATTTTAGGAATGAAATCATTTGGATTACTTTGCGGAAAGAAATAAAACACATTTATATCTTCCCGAGAAGCAGATGGCTACTCCTAAAGTGTTAGCTATTCAAAACTGTTTCTATTTTTACCCCTCTATATTGACTAAGATGACATTTTAGTGGAAATAGCATCCATACATACAAACGTATCTTTGTTTCTTAAAAGACAACTATTCAAATCAGTGTGTGTGTGTATACAATTAAATTTCTCTGAATAATGAAGCAGCATAACATGGCTGAAAGGATCAATTCATAAAATAAAATGAATCAGTAAAGGCAAAGGCTATAGATCCTTATGTGAGTATAAAGATTATATACCCTATATGACTAAAAAAATACATAAGGAAAGATGGCTTATCAGCATTTTTTTCTTCTCTACCAATGGATGCCAATAGTTTGATGCCTTGTACAGCACTAAAAACTTAGTCTCTTAATTTATTTATGAACATTTGGAGAATTCTGTTTTCTCCTTCTTCCTACCCAACTCCTAATTTATCTAATATGACTTTAAATTCATCTTGGTTGCAGTCCCTGCCTTCTCATTCACACACTTATCATTGCACTTTGCCTTTACTGAGTACATACCATTAGTACATACCATTAGTACGAAAGCAGTGGGAGGTAATTTAGAGAGGACCACTGTGTACTCAGGGAGCTTTTAGTGAGAAAGAAGGCTTATGAATCAATAATTACAATACAATGTGATGGGTACGATAAGGAAGTCATCATAAGGAAGTACAATACCACAGAAAGACCACTCATCAGTCCCGTGTGAGACCCAATGTTGATGACATCTTCATATTGTTTGCTAAATTGCTATTTTCACAGAAAAATCTACTTTATCTTTGACTAAAGATTCACGACACCTGTCCAGTGATATTATCTGTCTTATGAGAAGTACATCTAACTTGATCAAAACTGTAAGAAGCAAGTCCTAACTGAAACAAGAAAATGATTTTCCGCTACTCTCAGTAGGGCAGTGCTTGAACAAAATGTTTGTGAATTATTTCCTCTTTCTTTGTACTGTAAAAATGGCAAATTGGTTCGTAATTATTTTATATTTTCCATCCATCATTCAGGTAAAGTTTATTTCCGATAAATTCAATAATGTGGCCAGAATTTAAACTGAGTGCTAATTATTATTTCAAGTCAACTTACTTGTGTGCACGTGTTCTGTGCATGTTCATGGGTACACATGTGTGTATGTGATGGCCAGAGGATGGGATTGATGACCTTTGATGTCCTACCTTCTTAGCTGATACCTACATTCTTTTTTTTTCTTTTATTTATTTTATGTTTTTAAGGTGGGGTCTCTTAGTAGATTAGAAATTCCTGATTTTGAAAAAAAATCCCTAATGAAGGTTGGATCACCCGACCAACAAGCCTTAGGGACCCACATATCTAATGTTCTCAGCAATAGCATTATAAAAGCCACCACATGCAACTTTCTTACATGGGTTTTGGAAGACAAACTCAAGTCCAATTTATTAGCATCCTAAAAAAGTCTTTATCTTTTTCTTTTGCAAAATGTTTGTTCTAGAACTTTACTATGTTAGACATAGACACGGATCCTGTTACAGCTGTCACAGAAGCCATATTTTCATTTCCAATTTAACTCTCTACACATTTAAAATTAGATTAAAATAATATTTAGTTAATATTTATATAGGCAGAGTGACATATATGATGATCTGACTAATTATTAAACTGAAACTGAGGAGGAAGCATGGTTGGGTCTACTCACTGGGCAGCATTTTCTTTCTTTCTTTTTTTTTTTTTTTTTTTTTTTTGGTTTTTCGAGACAGGGTTTCTCTGCATAGCTTTGCGCCTTTCCTGGAGCTCACTTGGTAGCCCAGGCTGGCCTCGAACTCACAGAGATCCGCCTGGCTCTGCCTCCCGAGTGCTGGGATTAAAGGCGTGCACCACCACCACCCGGCTTGGGCAGCATTTTCATAGAGCCTACTATTTAAATTTAAATCCAGCAGTATTATCATTTTGTAGAAAATGAAATTCTTAGATTAGTAATTAGTGAACAGATAAATTAATTTTGAATGGAATTCTACTCCATGTTTCAATCTATTAAGAACATTTGGAGCAAAGTAAACTTAGAATAGTCATTTAAACACAGACAAAGCCTTGCATTAGCTATACAAAGCCAATTTAATTGATTTTTCTTTTCATTATTGTTGTAGAACTGTAGAGACACGTGTCATTGTTACCATGGCATCCTATGTCAACTTCACATTCATGAACAACAAAGCTATACATAACGTTGGGGATGTTTTGCGATTTATTTTGGCCATGTAAATATTTCAAAGTTAAATAAAGCCCCTTCTAGGATTCATGTGTATTGAGACCATCTGGTAGGGGACATTAACACGTGGATTTTAGTGGTAAGATATGTGTTCCTCTAACATGATGACTTCACATGAAAATACTTGGAGATATTTTTGGTTAATAATTCCAATTTATTTTTCTTTCTTCTTCAAAGAGTGTATATTTGGGGAATTCAATGCACTCATTGTGATAAGAAGACATTGGTTATTATTCTGAGAACATGACAGCATAAGCGTAGATTTGATGTTCTCAAAAACACCTAATCTTCCTCACAGAACATGGCCAACACAAGGAGTTTACAGGGAGATTGCTCCTATCTAGAGATGGCAGTTTCTTAGCAACACAATCACCTCTGAAGAGCATGCCAAGTATTAGAAACTTTATCTGTCTTCACTCCATAAAGCTGCTGCTTGGAAGTAACTTCTTTGCTTTTACAATTTACCCTATTTAAAAAAATAAAATAAAATGAGGGGCTGGAGAAACGGCTCAACAGTTAAGAGCACTGACTACTCTTCCAGAGGATCAGATTCAATTCTCAGCACCCACAGGGAAGCTCACAACTGTCTGTAACTTCAGTTTTAAGGGGACCTGACACCCTCACACAGAAATACATGCAGGCAGAAAAAAAAATCAATGCACATAAAATAAAAATAATTAAAAAGCAAATAAATAAAATAACTGATAGCTCTTCAGCAAATTTTTAGGCAAGGAGAACAACTTCTCTGAGTATGAGGCTAACTACTGAATATCCATTATTTTATTTATTTTTTTAAGGAAGAAAACCAAAGGAGGAAGCAGCGAATGTAGATCAAAATATGTTGATGCCTTCTGGCTTCTTTTCATCTAGCTGCCATTTATTCATCAACTCCTTTCTTACCTTCGAGAGGGTCACATAGACACCTCCATGTCACCTTCATCCCTTTGTCCTGGCCAATTCCTGCCTGCTTCTTTGAAGTACAATTTATCCTTATAAAAACTTTCACAATTTGCAATTCTGCTTTCTCTTTATCAGTTTTTTAAATCTTTTTCAACATACCACAAACTTAAAGTAAGAATCACTTTTCAGATTTCTTTTTGTCCCTGTGTAGAAATAGAGGCTTGTGCCCAGTATCATGCTTGGCACAGTGAGAACTCAATGAATGACTGAAATCAAATTTAATAACCCTTTCTTTGGCCTGTTACAGTTCTTACTGGCTCACAAAAGCTTTGTGTGACTTATCTTCATGAGTGTGAAAAATTATATCCTAAGAATGTTTTCCTAGATACTTAAAACTTAGATGAAAATGACTGGGCATTATTATTTCTCATGGAAACATTTGGAAATGTGATAGCTTCACCAACATCACCATGAAAGTGCCAGGTTGTAGCAGCGCCTTGCTTTCTACTTCACTATCATTTACTAATTTATCAGCTTTAGGAAAGGAGAAACTGATGAGAAAATCTGCCAAGAGTTGACGCACAAAAGGATAGCTCCGTAGCAGAGAAAATGTCAGTTTACTATACCATAGATTGTTCTTTTCAAAATATCATGAAATTGGCCTGTGATATAATCATGTTTGAAGTTCTAAGAAAAGTACACTATGTGTAGGAGAATGCATAGGGAAATGGGTTTCTCTGTGGGAGCTACATAAGGAAATGATAACACTGCGTAAGCACCACCTTTCAAAATAGCATGTATGCATATTTAAAGTAGCTTGTGTGTCCTCATTAATTTTTATTCTATTTAGAAGGGCACATGCTTACCTTTGTAAGACCAATTTCAAAGCATACTATGCATTCCTAGATTAAGTCCTGATTAAGTCGATGCATTTACAAGGATAACGGGTGAATGCTCACATGTTTAAGTGTAGTTTTCTTGACTTGCCTGAGGTGTTTTATAACATTGTACCCAGTGTTTTGCTTCTTGAAGGAGGAAACTGTATGCTATGCTTCATCACACATTCTGGAACCTTCTTTATTCACTGCCCACCCTGCTTCACATCATCCACATTTTCATCTATGCAGCATAATGAATATATGCTGCTAAATTCAAATTTCTTAAGAATCTGAACCATCATCAGTGAATTCCATATCTTCCTCAAAAAAAAAAAAAAACAAAAAAACAAAAACAAAAACGAAAAACAGGATTTGTGTTCTATCACTGAAGCTCTGAGATGGGAGGAGGCCATGCAAACACTTCAGAAACTCTCATCAATGTAGTAATGATAGTTCACCGTGGCAGAGGCTTTACAATATTTTCCTTCACAGGAAATATAACTAATCTGAGATTATTTAGAATTGTGGGAAGTTGAAGTACGATTCACCATTTACCTTGCAGTTATAGATAGAAGCAAGAATAGAACAAACGTTGGCTGATTCCCAAACAGACGTTCTGTTCTTACGCTTCTCTCATCTTTGCCAGTTGCTTTAAGGAGGCACAGAGGTGGCAGGGCAGTGAGGAGCCGTAAACAGGGGCTTTCACAAAGAATAACCTTATGCTCCACCCATCGTTCATTGTGTGAATCTGTGCAGGTGACAGTGTCTGTAAGCAGAGTTTTCCCATTTATAAGATGGGATGAAGAATGGGCATAAAATCCTTCTAAGTAAAATGAAGTGATGGCAGATGAAATATCATGCCCAGTCCATGCGACATTGTAGGCACTCGGTAAATTGTAGCTATCAACACGCTGGTTAGTTGCAACTAACACTATTTTATAGTTAATCATTCCCAGAGCATAAATAAACTTGCAGCGCTCCAGTGTGACACAATCACATAGAGGGCAGAGCTCATCTGCCACTGGAGGAATTCTGCACTGCAAGGGCAGGCCCTAGCTGTACCCAGCTTAGAAGCTTCTAAGTCCTACTCAACCAAGGTAGTTGTGAGACTGGCAGTTGGGCCATATTTTCAATTCTATGTGGGGAGATATTTTCAGCCATGGTTAGGTATGTTCAGTGTCCAACTGATGCTCTCATGAAGATGGGATTGCTGTTGAGAGTGGAAGTTCAGCAGCAGGGTGAGAGCAGGAGCAGCCTCGTCACCATATTTATGCAGAAAAAGGAGAGGATCATGCCCTTGTGCAAATGAGAAGCCACACTGAATGAGAAAATCAGTTATTTTAATGTTAATGTAAGTATTAGCATTAATAACTAGACATAAAGTTGTGTTTCCTGTCTCTACTTCAGAAGGAAGAAAAGCAATTGCATGTGTGTGTGTTAGGCTATGTTTAAGCAGTGCTTTGATATCAAATAAAGCCTTAACGTAGCTTATAAATTAAGTAACCCCTATAAGATTATCCTCTAATTGATTGAAGAATGATAACATCATGAGCAAACTTTATGTGGACAAGATTTTCTTTCCTAGTGATCACTTCTGTCGTTATAATTTTGCTCATGATGAATTCTTTGGGTCCAACTACACACATACGGATCTGTTCTGAGCTTCAGCGAGATTACTACCTGCAGGGCTTCTGGGGTAGAAAAACCTGTCATCCTGAGAGGAAACTGAGTGATCAGTAAAGCTCGATGTCTTAGCATTATTTGTATTTTTATTTTCTATTTACTTCTGGATTTCTGAGGTAGTCTCACTATGCAGTGGAAGCGGGCCTTGAATTCATGACCTTTATCCCTCAAAGGTACTGGGATCACAGGAGTGTATCACCATATCCAGTACACTATAGTGAGGGACTTTAAAAAGGAGAGACTGCCTCAAAGACCACTTGTGTCTTTTACAGCATGAAACTCTGCATTCAGTTCTATCATCAATTCAGAAACGGCAATCCAGTGTAGCCTTTTCTCATACATGGGCCCGGAGTCCATCAGGACTGAGGACTGGGGGGAGGTAGTAACCCCTCTGAGCTCCTATTATCAATCAAATCAGTGTCAGAAAGGAATGGAGGATTTGGGAGTGAGCTCAGGGTTATAGTCCACAATGGCAGACTATGTTCTTCCAAGCCTTTCAGGATAGCACAAATCTAGTTTTGATGTTAATAAGATATCTCAAATTCAGAACCAGACCTCACTATTTTACAGAAATGAGGGATCAGTGCATTAAAAGTACCTTCTGTGAGGTGATAAAAGGAACATCCCAAATTAACTCTTTGTTTGTTTTTAAATTAAGAACACTTCCTGGTACTTAATGCTTATCATCCTAAACGTTTTTCCTTCATCCACATGTTATTTGAAGACGCATAAATATTTTTAGTGGGCTTTAAGCCCCAAGATCTCAACTTTGCGAACATTTAAAGGACATACATTCCACATTTCCTTGGTTTAACATAGTTCAGAAAATGAAGTGCCTGTCAAGTGACAGGACAGTAGGAACAACGTTCTTCTTGCAGCCAGCTTCATCGTACTTATAGTTTGCACAGTGGAGCTCAGAAGTCCTCAGTTTACCCTGAGAGTGGGCACTTTTAAAGCTCTCGGCCCTCCACAATTAAACTATGGTGAAGTGGCCGCTTGCTGGAAGAAATGAATGGAGTAAGTGCAAAAGAATTCATCAAAATCGAGACCATATTAAACACTCAGTGCACTTCCCAGCTACATGTGTTTATAGAAGAAATTTTAAATTTTTCTCTATTGAAGAACTCACATCGATGCTTCCTTAGTTCCAATTAGATGCCTTGGAGAACATTTAATAGTCTTAGTAAAAACAGAATAATAATGTAAGTGTTACCACCATCGTAAATCATTTATTCAGATATGGATGTGTGCAATACATACATTTACTAATATATAAACAATTTTGTAATCTACTAAAGGAACTTAAAACTCAATGCACTTAAAAAAATTCGGTTGCTATTTGGATCTGCTGCAAAAAAGTTGATTTATTATAGATAATAAATGCAACAGAAAAGTACCTTTTCTTAATATGAATTTTGATAGTTAAATTTAGTGTAATTTTGTATCACAATAAGCATTGAAGAGAGTGCCATGTGAAAGTCTCTCTTATCCAAAAAAAAAAAAAAAAGAAGAAAATGGGAAAAAGAAACAAAAAGGAAGGCAGAAGTCAATTCTTTAAAAACAAACACTATAGAGAAAATTATAGGCGTGTCTGTTGCTTTCCATTTATTTGTTTTACAAAAGAAGCCCCACAATTTCTTTACTGATGAACAAATAAAATCAAAGAGACAAAACTAATATTAGCCATCTCCATGTTCCAAATACGATTTGTAAATCACTTAGATCAAATTTTTGATTGAAAGTAAAAAGTGCAATGTTTGACACAGTAGACCTTGTTTTTTCTAAAGAAATATAATTCACAATTGAGAATTATCAAAAACAATATTTTTCCAGTTTTAAATGCATCTAAATAAATTTAGCTGAAGTACACATCATCCTTGTGAGACATGAGATTCCAGGTTAATGATTAAGAGTTTAAGATTAACTACACTTAAACCTTTAACTCGGAACAAAATTGTAAATTTGGTCTAAAATTTCTCTTAAGAAAAGCAGAGCATAACTCATAAAAAGTTATAGGTAAAAGCTCTGTGCTTTATGAGTATTTCTACATCTAACTAAGATACTGCTTCCCAGTAGAGATCAAATGTATTTTAAGCGGTCTTTTTCCTCTGAGATAGAAAAGATTATCCCATAGTGGTGGTTTGACATCCTCCAGCTTTGATTTTCAACTCGACTTCTCATTCATTTGTCTATGAAGACAATTTGGAGGAGTAGGGATGCAGCTCAGTTATCTCAGTTGATTGAGTGCTTGCCTAGCATGCATGAAGCCCTGGGATCAATTTCCAGTGCTGCACAGTCCTGGCTGGGTGAGGCATGCTTGTAATTCCAGCACTCAGGAGGTGGAGGTGAAAGGATCAGCAAGGCAAGGCCATCCTTGGCTACATAATGAGTTCCCAAGACTAGGAGTAGAATACATAAGAGCCTGTGTCAAAGAATGGGGTTGTATTTATTGATTTTCAAGTGTTAAAATACCATAAATAATAGAAAAGGGTTAGGGATATTTGAATATTGGTTTAATTAGCACCTAGAAATGCTGTTGGATTAGTTTTCCTGTTTTATTAGCTTTTGTGGAGTTATTTACACCATAATGTCAGTCTCGTAGCTTCATGAATCACTGAGTTAACATCGGAGAATGTTGCTTACTATGTAACAGGTTATTTAGATCCAGAAAAACAGATCATGTAGCAGTTTGCCATTTGGGGATTCTACTTCCATATAATTTGAGGTCAGTACTACAATAATGATCTTGCCTTACATCCACTAGTGACTCAGTTGTGCCATTAGAGTTGAAATGGATAAAAGGGAAAGAACAGAAGTAAAAGAAATAGAAGCATTTTCAGACAATAAAAGGGTTATAATAAAACCAGCCTGTTGTTATATGCATATCTTAATAGGCATGCATAATGAGTGACCACAGTGTGCTTGCACTTTTATTTTCTTAGAATCTCTTCAATTATCTTCCCTGCAGAGGCAAACAATTCAAGTTTGTGCTTTTCTGTAAAAAAAAAAAAAAAAAAAAAAAAAAAAAAAAAATCCTGCAGAGATGGTTCAGTGGTTAAGAGCATTTGTTGCTCTTGCTGAGTACCCGATTAGGTTCCTAGCATCCACATGGCAGCTCACAACCTTTAATAACTCCAGTCTCAGGGGATCCAAAGCCCTCATTTTATATTTGTGGGCACCATGCATGCACAAAATGCACATATAAACATGCAAGTAAAACATTCACTCAGATAAGACAATAAAGTAAATATTTTTCTTTCTTTCTTTTTTTTTTTTTTTGAGACATGATTTCTCTGTGTAGCTTTGGAACCTGTACTGGAATTCCCTATGTAAACTAGACTGACCTCGAACTCACAGAGATCCCCCTGCGTCTGCCTCCCAAGTGCTGGGATGTAAAGCATGGGCCACCACCACCCGGCTTGTAAATAAATCTTTCAAAAAATAAAATTTAAATACTACTTATGAATTTAGGGAGAATAAAATAAAACAATTTAGGAAGATTGTGAACTCTTAACAGTCAATATTTTAAGATGAAAATTATTTTAAACTTAAGTCTTATATATCTAATTACCATATAATGATATATCTATTTACCATATGTATGATATATATATATATATAAGATTATAGATGTATATAAAATTATAATTACAACAGTTTCTCCCTAGGAGCAAAAATCTTAGCAATAATTTCTAATGCCATCCATCCTATATTTTTAAATGATAATTTTTGAAACAGAGATTATACTTAAATACTTTATTATATGAAATCACAAAATTGAAAACATAAACTACTTAAAACTACATCTTTTAATGAGTATAAAATAACATATTTAGAGGTTTCATTGTTTAAAATTCCCTTTCAGCATTCATCAGTGTTTGTAAATATATTAAAAGTCTTTCAAACTAGCATAAACAAAGACTACCTAATGAAATCACTGATCAAATGTGTATAACACTTTGAGAAATGAGAAAAGAGACTTTAGGCTATTGTTTTATTGTTGACACTAATCACATATTTAATAATGTCCAGTTTTTAAGACAATAATTCACATTAAATATAAATCCACGATTAAGGGTTACTAGAGTACTGGCCTACCAAATGCCAAAAGCTGTATGTTAAAAAAAGAAAACTATAAACATCTTGAGAGGATCACAATGTACTTTGTTATATTCGTGAAGTTTGAAATCTGACTTTTCCATTATAGAATGTTTCAAATAACATTTTCCCATAAAAAATGCACATGAAAAATCATTAACAATAGTAAGTGAACACTTGGGAATAGTAAGTGTTCCCCCATCCAAAGGAAGGTAAACTGAAATACACACGAAAATTTCAAGACAAGAGTAGGGTGACATTAATATTCTGCATCTTAAGTATCTTGTCTGTCTAAATAGAAGTGTTTGCTGCTTAATTTGCTTCATTCTTATAGTTAATATTCCCTGTGCTTAAGGACTAACACAGTAACCTTTAAATTAGTGTCTATTTCATTTAAAAACAGAATCCATCAAGTAATGGGCCTGCTGAAATTATTTCATTTTCATTTCTGGTTAATCTGAAGTACTTAATTGTCAAATGCTAACTGTCAAAATAATGCACCTTTAAAAAAAAATAAGAATACCTTGGGTTTCATACATAACTCTTGTCAATCCTGTTACCAAAATTGGGCCTGTATAAATTGTTCCAGTACTGTGGCTTTTAGTGCTCATGTTTGGACAGTGTTGCTCACCTCTACTGTGCAAAGGAACAGGATTCTGTTTTAAAGTCCATTTTTTCCCCTATTCTTCTACTAGGAATATATTTTAAAGGGAAGATATATTATACTTTAATGGCATAACTTGTTCACTAGTAATGACAAGTGTAAAAAATAACATTGGAGAGAATGCATACTTAGAGACTTTATCAATATATTGAAGTTGAACATCAAGAATCTATGTAAGTTATTAATTAGTATTTAGTATTATATAATTTTTGGGCAATCTCTTTCTCCTCAGACCATTAACTTTACATTTTTACATATCAGTAAAGACTGATTTTTTTTTTAACTAAGAAATACAATCATCAATTCTGTTTAAGATTCTGGCCTTTGGCCATGTATGTGACTTGGACATATGCAAGAAGACTGCTTCAGGAAGAAAAAAAAATAAGATTTAGATAGAAAAATCCCAGCTACATTCTTCAGTCACTTCTGTGGTACTTCCAAGGTAGCTTAGTTTTCTTATTTCTGTTAAAGCCAACACTTAGGAAATCTAAGGTTTACTTAAAACCTTACAATATCTAGTGAAGTATTAATATGTCTTCCATTCTTTTGAATTTTAAGTTAAATCTGTAAGCAAGAAATAAGCTGCCGCAATACTAATTCTTTGTTTGTTTGTGGTACCAGGGATTGAACCCAGGACCTCATCTGTGCAAAGCAAGCTTTCCACTAACTGAGCTTTGTCCTCTCTCTTCTTCCCTGCATCACCTAGCTGGGGTTTAAGTAGTCTAGGCTTTGCACAGCTAGTATTTATTCGAAAGCTTAAATACCATGGCCTTTGTCTGAACACATCATAGGACTTTGGTTCAATAAACTCCAATAACGAGGACCTGATATAATTGCTTAACCAATAACATCCCTTTCACCACTCTAAGTATCTTTTTAGTACATTGTTACTAAATAGACTTTTAGTACGCATATTAGGGAAATGTACTTTATACTACTCTATTAGGTGAGCATTTTATAAACATTCAAAGAATTCTATCACAGCTATTCTCTTATACTAAGATTTTAGAATTGTGTTAGATGAATGAAGAAGTGAAGTTTTTAATTATCCACAGCACAATCACACATTCTCTCTCTCTCTCTCTCTCTCTCTCTCTCTCTCTCTCTCTCTCTCTCTTCTCTCTCTCTCTCTCTCTCTCTCTCCTTCTTCCTCTCTTTAAGAAACTAAAGCTCTTACTCCATATTATATACCTTATGTGAGGTTAAGCTGATTATCCTAGCTTTTAATGGATGGAGTGAAACACCAGAGTAAAATATGGGGCAACTATTGCAATTACCAAAATAATTATAAATTAAATAAAAAGATAAGTTTACATCTTGGAAAAAAATCAACTCAATACATGTTACTATAACTCCAAAGATATCAGTTAAAAAAAAGTACTCTATGGATGATAATGATCATTATGTAAGTTCAGTGTGAATGAACTCCAAAATAAAGCAGATTATGTGGTGATTTACTTCCCAAATGGAGGTCTTTTCCTACTCAGGCAAGTAACAATTTTTTATTTTTATTATCATAGTTAATAGTAAGTTCTGATTGTAAATCTACACAAAGAATAAAATATTTGTATCAGTATTGCATAGAATCTGGCTTTAATTGTGATTTAAAAATAAAATCAATAGAAGCAGTAATTCTTTAATTATTAAGGTTGTTATCATAACAAAATTGCTAATAGAAAAATAAGGCCTTTTACATGAAAAAAAAAAGTGGTGTACTTTATCTTTGTCCTGTTTGGTGTTGTCTTAGTTTCAGTTCCGACAGATATTGTGTGTGTTAAAGGGAAGAAGAAAGGCAAATCTGTTTCTAGAAAAGACTGTTTTCATTGTTATCTGTGACATGTAAGTATCTGCTGGAGAATAGCGACCCCAGCAATGGCTTACAGTAACAATCACCCCATACAATTTAATATTTGCTATTAGCTGCACATAGTAAGTTCCTTGAAAGGCGGCTGTGGCTTTGCATTCTTTTGAATCCCCCCACAGAGCTTGTAGCAGCTTGGTTCTGAGAAGTCTTACAGACCATGAATGTTTTAAGGGCAAAGTCTGTTCATTATTCCATGGTAACCCTGAAAATTAAAAGAATGCCAGCTATATATTAGGTACTTAATAAATATTGGTGGATTTGAATGCATGCTTTTGAATAGAGCATGCAGGACAGTTACTTACTGATGTATTCTGTAACACATTCTAATTCATGAAAGCACAAGTTGCTTTATCTCAGCATGGTAGTGGAATGCTGAAAAATGTAAAGGTTGGCGAGGCCAAGTGTGGTTGCTTTAAGACAGATAAACTTCATTAGCGTCACATCGGCTACATTCTAGTTATTCTGCCTGTGCCTTTACTATTGTAGTAAAAATCTACATCTGCGTGAAAAAGTGTTTTCTTGTGTGGTTTTAAAAGATGTAGACAACTTTGCACACATTATTTTTCTTTGAAACAGGATCTTGCTGTGTAGCTCTAGCTTGCTTGACACTCACTATATAGACCAGTCTGGCCCCAAACTCTCAGAGATCTGGTTGTCTCTACTTGTGCTGGGATTAAAGGCAAGCATCCCATGCCCGACACACTGATATTCTTTCAAATAGGTGCAGCATCTGTTATTTGTAATATATTTAATATTTTTAGTGAAATTAGAAATAGTAGAAAATGGATTTTGTTCTTTTTAGATCTCTAAGGAGGGGTTTTATAGGCCAGGATGAGGACTTCAGAGGTATAAGAAGCCTCTGCACTGCCCTAAGGGTAATCTGCACTCACATATCTACTGGGACATTTTCCTTGTTTCTTCATTCTCTTTAATTAAGAATTTTATCTTAAAACACAGGGGTGATTAACTATCTTCATTCAGTGACAGGAGCTCCATTAAAAAGGAAGGACAAGTATGGAATGCTGTGACAAAATTGTTTTGTCTCCCTGGTTACCTGAATGTCCAGGAGAGAAGATCCAACAGGTCGAATGTAAGGCAGGGCAGGGTTTGCAACAGCTGTGTCCACCCAAATGTCTAAAGCTCAAGTGCTTTTCCTGATAGGTTATGGCAAAATCCCCACTGACGGTTCACTATATTCACAGAGTTCTTTTAGAGTTTCTTGATTTCAGAAACAAAAGTTAAGAAGCATGATAAAGAGAGTTTTGCTATTCATATTTAAAAATATTGACAACACACCACCTGTAAGACACAATTGGGGTCCTAATGACTGCAACCACCTGCCTGACCCTCTAGGCAGGCTTTGTCCACCAGGGCATCCAAGTGGTCCTGCTGCAAAGTTTTTTGGAATGGACAGAAGGGGACATTGGAAGCAGAAGACATTGCTTTTTATTGCTCTCTTCTCCTCTTCCTACACAGACTGAACTGCTCTTACGAGATAACACGCTGCTGAGTTAATGTAACTTAAACATTTACAGCAGGTTGTATGCCTGGAGGCACATTATGGGACCACCTGTAGGCATCTAATTCCACTGGAAATAATAAATAATTGTGAAGCATTCCTCAGAGTGTAGAGGAGAGTGGGTAAGAATCGAGTTGCTCATTCCCTCCTATGTGAATTCTGCTGGGGAGAAGGATTAGGGTACTGTACTCTTTCCAACAAATATGAGTAATCCTTCTGCCCACAAAGGAGTCTGCTAAATGCTATGCCAGACACCTGGGTGCCAGATCTACCCAGCCGTGTGTATGTGTGTGTGTGTGTGTGTGTGTGTGTGTGTGTGTGTGTGTGTTGTGTGTTGTGTGTGTGTATGTGTATGTGTGTGCAGATTTTATAATCCACCTGGAGAAATTACCGCATAGCAATTGCTTATTATAGCACATTGATCCATTTAGGAACCTATTTTTTTTCTTTTTTCTTTATAGTAAAAAAAGCTGCTTTGCTTGTCTCTCTCCAGCTTGCTTATCTCTATGAAGATTCCTTAACATATTTGAATGAAGACAGAGTGATAGTGAGAATATCCTAAATAGGACTCTAAGCATTTTGTGTGTGTGTGCCTGAATGCTCATATGTGTGCACACTTGCATGTGTGCAAGCACCTACACATGTGAAGGCCGAATATCAACTTTGAGTGTTATTCCTCAGGTACCAGTCACCTTGTTTTGTGAGATAGTGTCTCTTGTTGGCCTGGAACTCATCAAATAGACAAGGCTGCTGGGCCAGAGATCCACAGAGATCTTCCTATTTCTGCCTCCCCAGAACTGGAATTACAAGATTTCTCAACTCCTAACATCACCCCCAGGATGAAGGAAGCACATCACTGGTTGAGCTATCTCCCCAGTCCTCAAGTACTTATTTGTGGGGGAGGGGGATTCATATGTGAATTTTTAGCACTGCTAAGCAACCTTAAGCTTTTGTGGACTGAAAGCTAAAATTAGCTTACTTATCAAGTACATGTATTTGTAGTTTCCTCAAGGTGGGAATGGACTTGTGCTTGTAACTAGCTAGAGGCTACATATGATTCACTGCCATAAAGCTGTTGAAATTCATACACACACACACACACACACACATACACACACACACACAAACACATACATACACAAACATACATATGCACACAAAGGAGGGAGAGAGAGAGAGAGAGAGAGAGAGAGAGAGAGAGAGAGAGAGAGAGAGAGGAGAGAGAGAGCACATTTCAAAAACTGCTCTAATAGTTGTTCACTTGGGCTAAAATTGTATATAAACTTTTTTCTTAACTGGGGATTTTTTGGGTTTTTTTTATTTTTAACTTTTTAAAAAATTTTTGAGATTAAATAGTATCATCTCTCTCTTTTTTTCCCTGCTTCCAAACCCTCCCCATAATATTGTATATAAACTTTATGAATGTACTTTTAGTCTTAGAAACAGCCTAAATGCTGCTTGAATTTTAAGTGTGATTACCCTTCTCTACAGTGATCACATGGCATTGAATTAAGAATAGGACACATAAATTATCATTTAAGTACTGAAGATTGGATTCTCGGTGGTATTAAAGTTGACATTTCCTTTTTATTTGTACAGCATGAAGGGTTAATAAGGTTTGCATAACCTTAGTCTTTGATAGCTTTTCGGCAGGCGAGTTCAGGATTGCTGCCAAAACAGATTTTAACCCTTTTAATCAGACTGTTAATAGCTACGGTGCACACAGCCCAGAAGATACTGCACATAAAGCAATATAGCTCTGAACGCAGTTTGACCCGATAGCCAATCAAGAGAATGTTCCTAGAGACGCTTGCCATTTTGGTTGCTATGGTGAGTTTCATATTTTGTGGAAACCACTGCTAGAGTTCTTAAAATAGACCTTTGCCAAGAAAAACATTGGTCCAGTGGCATACGCTGGCAGAGCATGACAAGGTTGGTCAAATTCCCTCCTTTGTTTTTCCCTCTCCCCCATGGGGCAACTGCTCTAGGCACCAGCCCACTAGTCTGGCAGGCTGAGAATCCAGGAACTTGCTGCTAATTACAATGTTGACAATTCCCAACCTGTTTACTGGCGCCAGCAATCAAACTGTATCCTCTCAAGTGAACCAAAAAGCGCTCGCTGGCTTTAGCTTCCCGAGGTTCCAAGCTGGCTGTATTAATTACTGTTAACTTAAAACTGTACGCTGCTCGGAGGCACCTTAATTAGCTGGTTTGAGGATTGAAGGCTATCCTCTCCACATTTTCAATCATCCTAGTTTTGAGCAAATTTATATGAAACCCTAAAACATCTTTCTGTGGACAGAAACGATGGTTGTTTGAGGTGTGCTTTGTCTCAGCCAGTGTGGCTACTGTATTACCTTAAATCCAGCATCAATATAGATGGGAAGAAAATATTAATCTTTTCTTCATCCTTTTTTTCTTTCTCTTTACGTTTCCATTTTTTTAAATTTTGATTTGTTCTAAAATCAAGAATTTAATGGGTATAATTATTTACAGTTATCATTTATACTTAACAAAAGATAGTCTTTTCCTGTATATCGAATGACCAAAAGGAGAGCATCCTTTTGTCCTGGCAAACAAAATACTTGCTTATTCCACAAATTTTCTTAGTTAATAGCCACTGTGATATGCTATCGGATCACAGACAACAGTCTTTAATATATAATCGCATACGTCTTTGTTTTTGTAAGTTTGGTGACCACACAGTGAGGACTCACCCTCAGAAGCAACAAAATGATAAGTCCTTACAAGTAATCTGCATATGCCTGCCTGGGGCAGAAGCGCATGCAAGGGTCACAAATAGCACAGCAGAAGTAAGCAAGAGCTTTGAAAAATTGAGAATTTTTTTTGACTCTGATCTATTCCAAGAGCCAACCTGTCTTCCTTTATTCATCAAGAAAGCTTTGAATACCTACAAAATCTGACATAAGGAGAGTAATTATAATTTTATATTGTACATTAAAATGTGGATTTTTAAGTTAGGTGAGTGGTTCATGGTTCATGCCTATAGTCTCAGCATTTAGAAGGATGAGGCAGGAGACTCTTGAATTTGAGGTCAGTCTGAGTACATCTGCAAAACCTTATCTCAACACACATACACACATACACATATATACACTGACACACATACACTGACATACACTGAAACATGAATTTATTTATATATTTTGTATACAAACATTATTGGGTCAGTGTGCATAATCTTATTTTAAATTCTCTCAATGTAGGAAATATTTACCAATCTAATCTTTCCCCCAACATTTTCATTCCAAAGCTTATTAAATTGACTTAATTGTGGTTCAATGTTCTTGATTTAGTAAAACATTTGCAACCACAATAGGAGATCAACTCATCCCATTAAAAGAACCCATGTCTGTATCTCCAGTCTGTTCGTTTGGCCTAGAAAGTTTTCCCAGATTTTGAAAAGCCCTGAGTTTAAGCACACTACAGACCTTCCAAATACATTGTGCATTCATGCCTGTATAGATTATCTGTGAGCTTAAAATGCTTAAGTTGTGTGAAACTGGGTAAGAATTATGATTAATATGAAAAACATAGAAAGTGACCTCAGACACTGAGAGGGGCCATGTGGGCGGAAACCCTCTACACCGAAGATTTGCGGCATTACAAGTATGGCCATCAAGGAGGACCTGCACACAAGCTTAGCATCTTATCTAGGCTGTCATGGGGATGTCTTCTAGGTACTGCAGCAGGAGGTCTTCATAAGCAAAAACTGGGAATTGTGTGATATACCAGAGAATTTATCATAGGAACCAAATTGTGAAGTTGTTTTGTACCTATCTAAAAACTCACAAAATCTTGAATTCTGTGTGGATAACAGACTGGGAAATAGTTATATCTGAAGAAAATAGATAACCAAGAGCACATCCCATCCTTGGAAGTTAAGGTAGCACAATAGAAAAGATAAGTGTCAACTTGTATTGTGATCAAAATTAATTTGCAAATATTCCATTTTCCAAAAGCTAAAGTAACTGCATTGAGTAGACAAGCTAAACTCTTAAAACACAAGTTACATTAGGAAATATTGCTGATACAGTCTTACAAATTTGTCTAGTTTTCCTGGTATCAAAAGTGTGATTCAAATATACCATATACATTTTCCAACAGAAAAAAATTAAGATAAAAAGACTTTGTCTGAATAAAAAGCCCCCTCAGCCACACATGTCTTTTCAAAGTGATGATGCTTCTTTTGATTTGAGAAACATTAAGTTATCCTGCCAAGAGAGGATTTTTATACATGCAAGCTAGGCCTAGTGTATGCAGAGATTATTCATAGTTTACTTGATGTGAAGTTCTATACACCACAATGTGAATGTTGGCTTAAATAAAAAAGTAAGAACATGGAAATATCATTTAAACTCACATTATGAAGTATTCCTTCCACACCAATAAATGATATAAACTCAATATCGACAGCTGCCTGTCACAGCTGGAAAAGCAACACTGAACTAGAATAAAGACAAACATCTTTTCTAAAGTTTCCTGGGGAACTGATGTTTTGTCCCAGGTGTGTGGTCCCCGTTTTTAGGCCTCTCAATAAAAGATCCTGCAGGAATTCATTATTGTCCCACTAAATATGTCCCACCAAACTGCAGATCCTTCTATGAAATCCACACCCTTAATATTGTTTCCATGCTCTGTGTTCCCCAAGTCTTGTCAAATTCAATTGTTATCTGCACGAATTTCCATATCCAAATGTGAAACTGTCTTCTGAGAGTAGCACTGGACACTACTTTTAATAAACAGAGCATCCAAAGATAACGACACTCAGTTTGTGGTAAGTAGTTTTCTTACTTTGTTTCTGTTGTCGTCTGTCCATCACACAGCTCCACAGCTGGCCTGTGGATAATGACATCCAACCATAAAGGACCAGGATACATTCAAGCACAAATAAATGACTTCAAAGCCTCATGTTCATGTTCCCAGGCAGCTAACTGAAGTCAGTTGCTACTGAAAGCTATATACAATATTTTATGAAATATATCCTTAAATTTTTAAATGGACATGCTTTATAATATCATTGGCCTACATGTGAGTAGTTTGTAAACAATCTGAATAAAATAATAGCTGACAAAGCCTATCTTCATTTTTTATAGAGAATGGGTATATTCTTTAAGATTATCAATTAACTTACAGTTACTGTGCTTGGAACACTCAGGAAAGTCACAACTTTCTAAAGAAATGATAATTTGGTTTGCTTTCCTAATAAGCAATGGAAAACATTTTAACTATTGTACAGACCCTAAGCTATGAAAATAATGAGATTCCTAGTACCTATTATAGTATATAAATTAATGCATAGTATTGATTAGCAGTTAAAATTCATCAATTTTACTAGTGGTTACGGGGTTAATTTTAAATAAAACACAGTAGGTGGTAGGTATGTGAAACAGTTTCACATTACAGTAGATTAAAGGGTTAATTGGAATTTATCAAATAATACAAGTTTCAATAAAATGTTCTTATAGATTTTCAATTATTCGAGGATTATATATGACAAAGAAAAATGAATATTTTGCTTGTACTGTTAGTAAGTAAATTTGATAATTAGAGTTTATGTTAAGATTACATAAAATTTAAATACATTCCATACCACAGATATTTATATAAAATAATTACTTTTAAAGGGTTAAGGAAAGCATATGACCCTGATATCAATATATGTACTAAAAATATTAATTGTTTACACTAAATTAATTTATATTTCTGCGTACCTACTATGTACCAGATAGTGTATTAGTTACTACATAAGTTTGTTCTATATTATTAGAATTAAATTTTCTAGACAAATATTGATTCTATTAAAAGAATAAGGGGGTATAACACTGTACTCACTTTTTAAGTCATAATTAAACTTAATAGCATATACTCACAGAGTATAAAGATTTTAAAAAGCTGAGTGATTACTCTCTCTCTCCATATATATATATATATATATATATATATATATATATATATATATATATATATATATAATTTGCAACTTTAAACATTTGTTCTTATTAGGCAGAAGTACCACAGAGACTGTTACTGTTTAGAGAGCTTCTAGCTTATCATATGAACACACAGATAAATGGACTTCCAAGGTAACATATTAAAATGAACTTTTAAATCTTTTTTTCCCCTGACATTATTTTTTTACAAAAAACAAATAACAATCTCAGGGTAAGGTGGTTTTGCAAGTTTTCCATCCTCTTCATGTTTTAAGAATTTAAGTAAAAATCATGAAGATCAAATTTTTCTGTGTTGTTATATCTCTGAATAGCTCTGAAATACCTCAGTTGTAACATTCATTTGTATTTTGTCGTTATGTGAGGGGAAGAGTAAGATTTAGACAAAAGTTTTAAAAAACTGGTTTTAGTTTTCTGTAAGGGAATCCCAAAGTCTTAGAAACAGGAGAGCCTCCCAAGAGTCTGAAAACAGACCTTCGTACTGAAGAGGCCAAAAAAGACCAACAAGCCATGTGACCAGATCCTCATTCATTGTAGAGCCTGAGTTCAGAGACAGATTTCCTAGATTTTATTCTCAAGTTCTTTCCATTACAGGACATACTTCTCCCCTAAAATATGATAAAAAAATTTTAAAAAGTAAGTATGAAGATTTTTCATGGCTGCCTTAATCTTTTAATTTACCTTGCTTTTATACACAGTGTCAAAGCTTGTTTAAATAACAGCTATGAAAACAAACTATGCACAAAACTCAGTTTAGAATCATGTTATAACTTGAACTGGTAGTTATATGTAAATCTATCCATACAATTTAAAATGTCATTCTAGCATATTCCAAGTACAGGTGAAAGTTTTATTTTTAATGTCACTTTCTGATAGAACATTAATAAATTAACTAATCAGGAACTTGGTTAATTTGTGACTTGTTGGAGTCATTACTTACGTTGACCATGCATGTTCAATAGAAGAAAAAGACACCATTATTTCTCATTAATACAGAGGATAAAAATTATAGAAACAAAATTTAAGAAATTATTTTTCTAATTACATGAAACTGTTAAAAAGTAATCTTTTAGTAGAGCTTTTCTTAAGATATATGTTCATTACATTGTAATCATACTACTCTCAAATTATGCAACTGTTGCCTTTATCGTATAGTATACTTTGTCAACTTTTTGAAACATTCAGTGATGGAAACTGTACTTGAATCAAGAATATAGTATTAGTATAAAATATTAGAATTATGTTCTTTTAGCTTGAAGTTTAAGTAAATGAAATTCAGGACAACATTTTAAGCCATCAAAACAAATGTAACAAGTCTTGTTTTACATTCTTAGAACTGAATATTGAACTAATGTAATGGTGGAATTTTAGATTTGGAAAGCTTTTAATTCCAGCTATCTTGATATATGTATATATTTTCAGATACTTTGGATTATTACAGTATCTGGAAAGGATATTTTCATAAACACTTATACAGACATTGTTACACTTTTATTGGCTTTGAAGATCAGATTCTCTTATTTAACATCATAATTAGTTGGGACACAATAGAATTCATGTTAACCATATTTAACTAGTCACAAATTAGACAAAAACTGGGATGATACAACTATCACAGTGTGTTTCTTCAACTCTTACTCTGCATTCAATAATCAACTAAATTAATAGATTCAAAACACAGTTCAGGGAAGTATAAAATGTTTCAATGTTTCTTTTCATCGTATACTTTTGTGTATTAATTGCCATGCTTTTTCAATTGAAAGGCTTATTTTACATACTCATGAAAAATGTTATAAAGAGTGAAATCCAATGCTTCTAAGTAACGATTCAACATATAGGTGCCATGGGAAAATTCTTCCTCAAATATTTTCACACACACACACACACACACACACACACACACACACACACACTGTACTATAAAATGAGTTATTTAAAACTTATGTATCATTTATGTTTATAATTGTATTGCTATCTACAACTAATAAAGTTTTCACATATTCTGTGGTCATTAGTAAATTTTTTTAGTGAAAATTTTTTCAAAGCAAATTTACTTTGTAAAATGTTTGACTCTCTAATAATCTGAGAGCAGCAGCATCTTATTATTTCTCTGATACAAGCATAACTACATCTGTTCAGTGTCAAGAAGATGGTGAATAATGGTAGTCCTCACTTCCTGTTACTTCTTCTATGGCACCGTCTTTCTCCTCAAAGTACAAAATATTTCTTCTACACAAAGTCCAAAAATATTTCCCACCCTTCCCATCACATAATCATTTTCTACTGAAAAATTACCACCCCTAAAATGAAATACAATGCGAGAAGTTTCAATACGATTGATGGAATTTTCCATCCCTCCTACTGCTACTTCCTCACACCTTTTCTTTGTCCAGACTGTCATTAGGAGCTCTTTTTATGTTCTAGATTCACATTGGTGTGATACCAAGAATTGCATCATTCCTTCTAGGGTTAACAATGGCTCCAGAAAATGTCTTGGTCCTGGAACATGCCTAGTTCTTGAAAAGTCTATCTTGTGAAAGTCACTAGTTCATTACTTTTTTTATATATATATTCACATCCCAAACTTTTATGAATCTTTAGTCCTGAATTCAATTTCCCTGAAGTTCTGTGTAAGCAGCAACATTAGAACATGACTCAAAGGCACAGAGAAGAAAATAAGCAAGTTCTTTGTAAAATCCAGTTTCTGTCAGACTCCTTACCTGAGATTCAGTAGCACACCATTAACCAAGATGGTCTTTCTTACACCTGGTCATGAATGTTACATATTGCAGTGTAAATGGAGTGTTCACAGATATAATACACACTTAGATGGTATGTTCCAAAGCTATTATTAATAAACCATAAAATGAGGCTCTAAATATTTGAGTATTTAGACAGCCTTGTTCAAAGAAAAAATAATGATCAAAAGCAATGTTTACAAGTTTTTTTCCACTCCCTCCCTTCATTATACCAAAAGTGATATTACCCAGCAGAGTCTAAGCTGTACCTACATTCACTTAAGGTAATAGACATTCTCTTCATTTCCTAAGGCAAAACAAATATTGTAAAGATGATGCCTATTCTTCTTGCACATGGACCTTAATGGAAAAATGATTATGACTACTTAGTATCTCTGGGTTCTGACAGGAAAACCACCAGCAAGCACTTTGCACTTCTTTACAGTTGGCAAGGAATACCCACAGTGTACAAGCAGTAATTGGGTCGTTGTGATGTAATTTTTAAAAATTGTGCTTTCTGATCAAAAACAATAGGCTGTCTTGCCACAAAAACAATCACAGTCAAGTTGAGTTAAAAAAGTTTGGATTGATTTGCCCCTTATTATTAAATACCACCATGAGTAGATATGCCCCTCTGCCCCTAAAAAATAATTTAAAACAGGAACCAGTTCAGTCAGACTGACACCTAATGGAAACTTCTATAAGTAAATAATTCTTCAAAAGAAAGTAACCGGATAAAAATTGAAACCACTCAATCAGAAGAAAATCAAACAATATGTCATAGCATGGGCAGAGGCCTCCTTCCCCTTCCCATTATCCCACTCTAAAACTTATTATTCATTTATGAAGCAATTTCAATCATGAGCTGAAGCGCCAGTGCCAAAGATCTGAATGAAATAGCTTATTTTCCAAAAAGATCTTGCTTCTTCCCACAACAAATGATGGTGTATGCCATCTTCTATCTCTCTCTTCAATACCAGGCCCTCAAGCTGTCGGTCCTTAAACCTGTTCACACTTTGATAATCCACCAGCATGAGACCAACTCTCCAGGTATAACCTAGCAGCTAGCCTACACCACTGCTCTCTACTTTTCTAATTTCCAGGGAAACAACAGCACACGTAGACACATTGAGTATCGTTAGATCCGTAACAAGAACAATATTTAAAAGCCCTTAATCACCAACTGGAGAAAGAAGGTTAATTCTTGGAAAAATGAAAGAAAGAACCTCGGTTACATATTTTTCTTGGTAGTGACAGGATGTTGCAGGCAAAGACAGTCTGCTTGTTTCACCCTATTCTGAAAACCGGCTCATTCCCAGGAGTCTGAACAGGACCCACCCGTTTCCCCTCTTATCAACATAGGTAAAATACAAGAGCTACCAGTCTAGATAGCCTGGGACTCAGCCTGGGACCAGACAAATAGGGACAGGGAGAGGGAAAGAGGGAGAAGAGGCGTGGAGAACCCATCATCACAAATCTAATGCTGGAAGAAAGGGAGAGACCTTAACTGGGAAAGGCTTTTTCTCCAAGGCACATCTTTTTGCAGTCTCCCCGGGGGTCAGCTTGCTCTTGTGGGCAAGGACCCAGTAGAGAGAATGCAAGTCTTGCACCAGGAATGGCATATACTCCAGAGGGAGAAGGTGGCTGGACGCAACTGAGCTTAAAGTGGGTCCAGAAATGCCACAAGGGAGAGCTGCTTTCATTTCTCCAGCAGCTTTGACTTCTCAGGAATTCAGTCTTCTTCGGAGCCAGTCCCTCAAACAAAATCAACCGGGAACACACAAGGGAGGAAAACTGGTCCGAAGTCTAGCTGTGCCCTGCGGAACCTTCCGGGCACCTGGATCGTTCTTGTCCCCAGTATTTCTCCTCCCACCTTTGAAGCGCCACCACCCAAGGAACCCTTGTAGCTTCCCAAGAGTAATAAAAGCAAGCTGCATAGCTAAGAGGTCCGCTGCCAGCTAGGGCTAAGCTCTTGAGCCTCTGCCAGTGCCTTCCACCACGGTGGACCCTATTTTCCGGCTCCAAGGAACATCTTAAACTCCTGTTAGGTCCGCTTGCCCCAGGAATGCTGGAGCGTGATGGAAGGGTCGCTCCAGAGATTGCTTGCTCTTCGCTAGGAGGGGATGCATCCACATTGTTTTATGGTCCATTAACATTAGGAACAAACACTGCAAGAAGAGTGGAGGATTTTCTCATCCTCCCATTCCTCTTCCGCCGACCTGAGACTGGGAACATGACTTGATTTTGTTGATGTTTGAGACTCATCCCAAAGGCAGAGGTAAGGAAGGCAGCGCTGGAGAAGTGTCCCAAAGAAACTGGACATCTGAACAGTCGCTGCCTGCCCCAGCCTCTTTCAGGAAGGTTCCAGCTCCGTGCCACAGTGCAACCAATCCGATTACCAGCCTGCTTCTCCACCTCTTCACGGAGAATCCGAAAAGAAAATAGGGGTTCCTGAGAGACCCACAACACTTGTAATCTGAAAGTTCCACGGGGACCCAGCCCCATGTCCCCCGCCCCTCCTCAGGCTGGGTTGCCACGTCTGCCTGCTGATCAGGTCCGCCGGCTGCGGGTGGGGCTCCGGCCCCGCCCCAGGCCGGGGATTCGAGAAGTCACGAGCTTGGACAAGCATGCCGGGGGCACCTTCGCCCACGGGCACGCCCTTTCGGCCAAGGCATGCACCAGGCGACCCTCTCCCCTGCTCTAGCTCAGCGCTCAGAGGCGCTACTAAACCGGTCCAGGCCTTCCAATCCTTTGCAACTTTAGAGAATCTTTCAGATCCGCGCCTTGTCCCTCTGCCCTCCAGTAGAGAGAGAGAGAGAGAGAGAGAGAGAGAGAGAGAGAGAGAGAGAGAGAGAGAGAGAGAGAGAGAGAGAGAGAGAGAGAGAGAGAAACTACCCAGAAGGCACACGCGAATGGCCCCACAGCCCACAGGCCGGGTTTCAGAGACCCTCTTCCTTTCTCCGCCCCTCTCCTCCCCTCTCCTCCACCTGCCCCCCGGCCCCTCCCCCGGCGCGCACCCATTTTTTTTTTTTCCTTCTAAAAAGCAGTCTGGGTCAGCAGAGGTGCTGGGAAGACCCAGAACGAAACCACCCGAGGAAAAGAAAACAGAAGTGCTACCTTGGCAACCAGGAGCTTTTAGTGGCCAGCTGGTGGGCTGGGAGCGGCGGCTGCTGCCCGCCTGCCGCTGGTACTCTCCTCGACTACGCGTATTCTTAAGCAATAACAACGTAATCCGTATTATCCACCCAAGAATACCCGTCACCGAAGAGAGTCAGAGGGGCCAAGCTGCCGCTGCCTCTGCCGCTGCTACTGCTGTCGCTGCTGCCGCCGCCGCTACCACCAGAAAGAACTCTTGCTGCCGAGCCCGCCCCTGGCTGGGGCTGGGCTGAGCTTGACCGGGACCATAAATCCATAACTCGATTTCCCTAAAGAAGGCTCCAAAGCTGTGCTCGGCTGCTTCCTGCCCAGATCCTCCAAATGGCTGCTCTATTTCCAATTCTGAAAGACAAATCACAGAACCAGCCACTTAACACACAAGAGACAAGTGCTTTCTTTCTACGGAGCTGGGACGAGGTGCCAAGGCTCTTTGCTGAGTGATAAGTAACGTTCAGTTTACCTGGTGATCATCCAGCGCTCTCCTTAGGACTTGCTTTGCTTCATGCCCACTCTGGTCACGGCCAGCCCACTCTAGGTGCTTTGATTGAGTGTCAAGGCAGCGAGCGAACCCTGTAGAAGACATGCATAGTTAAGCACACAAATATTACAAATGTATTTGCCTGGACGGCTTTAGAAGTGGGACTCAGATCAAGATAAGGTCATGCATGGGTGAAATTTTCAACAGCGATTGTTTTGGAAATGCATGGTCTCAAGCTTAAGATCACAGAAAATAAACACTCATTCAATTTACTACTTGAAATAAAATACTTATAGATCTGCAAAAACAGGCATCTTCCCTTTGAAGGCCTTAGAGCTATATCCAACATAAGGGAGGGAAACTGCTTCGAGGCACAAAATAATTAAACCCATATTCCATACTATCTGAACTCACTAAGTTGACAAGCTGGTAGAGCTTCTAGGATTTAAACATCATTTAGGACTGCCAGGGTGTTTAATTTCTCAGCCCACGTTTCAAGACTCACTATCAATACATCACTGTGCTGTGCTAAGAACACCTCTACAGAAATCCCTTTGAAGCTCTGTCCTCATGCAAATAATTTTTAAGGAGGAACTCAATAAAAACTCATTCTCAAAGTGACCAATTTTGACATTCAGAGAAAAATCCCTGATTCTTTGATGATCTACATGGACATGGCTCTTACTTGGACAGCTTTGTCTTAAGACCCTGCAGTGGATATTCTGACAAATGGGGGTTTATTGTTCACTAAGTAAAATCGAGCAGTGGAACGCCACCACCCAAGACATGCTGCGGCTCCCTTGGAAAGTTCTCAATTTGTTTCTTGCTTTACTTTCTAATACATGAAAGTACATCTATGTGAGTGAAGGGGAGGAATATGGAAAGATGGCAACAGACATGATTTCTCAAATTATGTAAGTGCAAATAGCTCTTCATCAAGGAGTAATTATGTAACAGTCTCTCCCACCACCACAACTCATATCTGACTGACCTGGTTGTAATTTAAGGCACTTAGGTTGTGCCTGCTCTCATTATTATTTTTGATATAATACTTCTCCAGGCATACCAACTCATCATTTTCCTGACACATTATTTACAAGTAGAAAAACCAACATGAATTCTAGATTTTATGATTTAATGTCTGTCTGAAATAACTCAAAAGAAAAATAGTACTTCCCACTGACTAGCCTATTTTACAGTATCTTTTTAGGTAACTCATGATTACACCATTTACCAAAACACTCAAGCCAGTGAAACAATTAACAAATAGTATTTTCTGCCATTACCCAACATAAATATAAAATGGAGCTTTTCTCTGGTACTACCACCAGGAAAAAAAAATCAAGAAAGCTGACAGGTTCCCTTTAGCCTGAACTCCTAGAAACAAAAGCCCTTAGGGAAAGTAATGCAATAGTCTATGAGCAAAGTGTACATTTCCTCCTGAACTCTTTTATTTAAAATCTCAACTACTCCTAAAAGGAAATCAAGACACATTGTACAAATAGGATTTGATTTACTAAATGGAATGTTTTTCAATTCAGAAAGATGGTTAAGGCACACACACACACACACACACACACACACACACACACACACACACCACATGCACACATTTTTCTCATTCTGTAGAATCATGGCATAAATGCCCACACAGCTTTTCAGTGCTTTCCAAGTACTTTCCCTTAGTTTATCATAATTCTGGGGAAATCTCACACATGCACACACACATGGACACGACACACACACACACGGACGGACGGACACGGACACACACACGGACGCCAGACACACGGACACACACAGAGACCACAGACTCACATGCTTAAAAAGAAAAGAAAACCTAGCACAACGCAATGGATAGGGTTTCTTCCTAGCCAAGCACAAGAGTCAGCCCTTTCCCTACATACCAAATGCTCCACACTTCAGCACCTGGACCAGTGGACAGCTCAGCCCAGGCAGACAGCCCGCAGCACTTCCAACAGAACTGACGCTCCGAGCTCTAACCACAGCTCTAGTGCTTCAGCGGGGCAGCCTGACTTACGAGAACACCATTTCCTACGAGACCACTGCCGCTGGGTGCATATTCAATTCAAACCTCCTTAAGCTGTCGGATTTCCCCCACCCATCTACCCTCCCCACCCCCCTCCACCCTCCACACAAAAACGGAAAAGGGAAAAAGCCCAATACTACCAGGGCATTTGTTGATCAACTTACACTTTCCTTTTGAATATTTAGGTACCGCTATCGGAGCAATAGCAGCGGAGGCTTAGGTCCGCATTAAGTACCTTTGTTCGTCGACTCCTGCAAGCCATGTTTATTAGAATCTACAATTCTCTCTCGCCCCAGTAACTGGAGGTGTGTTTTTCGGGCAAGGGGCAAGGGGTGCTTTTGGCACCTTTTGATCTCTCGAGGCCACCGCGACTATGGCAGTGTTCCCCTGTACTTCCCCACCCTGTCCCCCACTCGCCAGCACCCATCCCAGCTAAACGCTCGGTAATTAAAATCCAAATATATATAAAGCAAGCTACAAAACAATCGGTTTAGGAAATAAGGCAATTAAGCTAAGCAGAAATATCTCTCTCTCTCTCTCTCTCTCTCTCTCTCTCTCTCTCTCTCTCTCTCTCTCTCCCTCTCCTCTCCCTCTCCCCCTCCCTCCCTCCCTCTCTCCCTCCTCCCTCCTCTCTCTCTCTCCTTCCCTCTCAAGTAGAAAGGGGAAAACACGAAGAAGAGGGAAAAATCGGGAGGAGGGTGGTAGTGGACTCCTACAATCAATGCCAAAACACCATACACATCGTCACTGAATAACACTCTCGATCTCAGACAAAAAGAAACCCATTTACCGATGTAAACATAGTCGCCCTCTCCCACACATCCTACATCCTTCGCGTTTGCTGAGATTTGTCTGCGGTATCGCAGGTACAGCAAAGTAACTGTCACAAATCCGTCTAGAATGAAGTGCTTACCCTCTAAATCCAGGTTGCCGGCAGAACTCCAACTGTGTGCAGAAGCCAGGAGTCATCCGATGGGCGGCGAGGCAGGCTTGGGCAGTGGGAGCCGCTGCTCTCTGAGCGCCGGGTTACAGTGTTAACAAGCCCTGGGAAGAGACCTCGTCGCCTCGCGCTGGCTGTGCCCCAGTGCCTTCGCGTGGTGGTGGCTTGCTCATGCTTCGGAGGAGTCCCAGGCGAGAGCCTTCAGCTGATGCGAGCTTCCAGAAAGGCGTGGGGAAGGGGGAAAAAAATCATCTAATGCAATCAAATCGATCTGATCCACACCATCTGTCGCCTGCCACTATACACAAACGTTAAAATAGGAAAACGGAAAACACTGACAGCCCGAGAGGCTTGGGCTGCAAAGAGTTCATTTTTAGCAAAGCATAATTGGGTATGGTCGGCGTACAGTTACAAAAGCCGCTGTTAACCATCCAGTAGTGGACCCCGGACATGCTAATGGTGGATTAATTGAGGAAGATCTGACGTGTGAGCTTCATAGTCTCTTATTCATGACTTCCCAATGGGAAAGGACCAATGCCTTGTGGGACTATGGTAACATACAGTCAAAAAGCTGCTAAGAAAATGGCTGTGTGTTCTCAGCACCTCTCTCTGATAACAAACATATGTCGACTAAAACGGTTTAGTAGAATGGGAGGGGGTGTTGGAGAACAAAATTTTCTTTCCCCATGTAAGCAACCCCTATATTTTTCCTTAAAGAAAAGCAAATATATATGTACCACATCTTTAGCATAGTGGGAAGAGAGAGGTACTTTAAAAGGCTTTTTTTTTTTTTTAAAAAAATCAAGATCAAACTCTGTCATATAAAAGAAAAGAAACACTCTTACACAGCAGTTCTTTTAAAAAATCTATTATATTTTTCTTATTGTGATCAAAGTACATTCATAGCATGTGCTGTATATAGAAACAACCTAGTAAATACCACTAGTATTGACTCGGGGTTGTTTAGTGCCAGGTACCCTTTTATACTTATTGAAATCTGGATGCCTTTAAGGTAAACATTTTATATAATTTAAAATTGACTTAATAAACATTAAGTGTGTTTGAAAGAAGGAGATGGGGAGAGTTTTTTAAAAAATTAAATTCTACAGTCACCCATCCCACCCAAGCACCTTTTGGCGTGTCTCTGATCTATACTAAACATTTAATGGGGGAGATAAAGAGAAGGGGGAAAGGATGGAGATATCAGGGAGAGGGAAAGAGTGTAGACAACCAATAACCAATAAATTATATTCTATTTGTAACAGAAAACATAGGGCGATGGGAGATATCATATCCTGTCAATTGTGATATTTAAATACTTACCAGTGCTCAAAAATGATGTTTTGTATATGGAAAGAAAACATATTTCAAACAGTGGATGACTTTCCCTTATCTATTTGCAGTTTTCAGATATTTTTAAAGAACTATTGTAAGATAATTTATTTTATGTGCATGTAACATTCTTTTATTATCTATTCTGAATATGCTACATTTCTCTGATTTTCACATCCATTTGAACACCGATAATCATATTCACTTGATTCTGCTCCCCCCTTTAAAAAAAAGAACATTACGTCAATTCTTTAGTAAACAATTAATATTTAGGATAATTCTTCAGATAGCTGAATGGATCTCCTGAAAACTCTCATAATCTCTTTAAGAAAAAAAACTGAATTAGATTAGTCTAAAGATATAGCTTGAAGACAAATCAAACAATTTACCTGATCTTTTGTTTCAATATACATTAATTAAGGACTCTTTCCAACCTACACAACATTCCAGGGTCACAGTCAGAAATTCAAGCCTAATAGCTCAGCCGCCTCTGTTGTCATTCGCGTCAAGCTATTGCCCCCTGCAGGTCAGGTTGAAAGTGCAGGCAGATTTGGGCCAGGTCCTCAGAAAATTTATGGTAGTCTTGTTATTACAGGCTCAACTAATATGAAAGTAGAGTCAAAATTTCACCTTTGGTTTGCTTTGATTTAGAAATAGCTAGTGCATTTATAAAATGAACATTAGAGAAAATAGAGATTCCAGATTTTCTTCTGAGAACTTATCTGGGGCTGGGGTGGGGGTGGGGGAGCAAATCATCCATTTTTCTTAACATGATAAAATCATTAACACAACCCATCTTTCCTTTTTTAGTCTTTTCCCACATGAACCAGAACAACTCAAAAAAAGTAAAATTTAAAATAATGAATTTTCAGTAATAAAGTTGTTGTCCTGGGCAATTTGGTACTTCATCTCCTTGTGCTTTTGGTGGACTCTGTGGAATGCATTCAGATCAAGCCCTTTAAGTCCCCTCCTCGGTTCACAGGATGGGGACAATGATGTTGTTTTTATTTTTTACTCGATTATAAGATGAAACATTATTTCACTTTCACACTTCTTCTCTGTCATAATCCTTTCTCAAAATTAACTTTTACAAACAAAGCACCTTCTGAACAGGAAATAAATTTGGAATCAGCTAAATAGAGATCAAATTCCACCAATGTTTCTGCTGTATCAGGAAGCAGAGCAGGCTTATGGGGAGAACTCAGAAGGCTTACGGTGAAATTCATATTTTGGGAGTCAATAATGTGATAAGTCAAACTGAGTTCTACAGAACCTGCAATGATATATCCCTTACTGTTTAAACTCAGATCCCATTGAGAAATAGAATATCTATCTTATGCAACATGCCACATATTCTAATGACAAATTATCACTAGACAATTTTCCTCAGCCAAGTTTTGGAGGTGTAATTTTCTACATTGTATGGAAGTGCTAGAAATAAATGGCCTTGCTATCTTAAAGGTAGTCTAAAATGCTTACAGAATACTTAGTGACAAGAGTCAGCGCTTTCTTGGGAAGCTCCTCAGATATTCTAGAATGTCCTTAGGGGATAGGAACTATTGATAATGTTTCCCTCTTTAAAGTCACACTAAATGCAAAACAAACATCAAAAAGGCTGGAATACCTTTTTTTGGGGGGGGAGGGGTTCAATTTAATCTTTAGAGTACGTTGTGAATTTCAAAAAGACACTGTTCTATACATAAAATTCTATACTCTATAATTCATTAACTCCACTCCACATTAAAGAAAGAAGGGTCTTGGCTAGGATGTTGGGTTATGCATTGTAGGAACACCAGAACAACAACCAGTTGCCTGTAGCTGGCATTTCTGGTTGTCTTTAAAGAAATGAAAACTCATTTCCCTTTCAAACTATACATTGCATATCTGATACCATCATCATGTATGGCTGTATTATTATTCAGAAGCACATGAGTGTTAAGTCTGAAAATCTGAATCTTATGATTTAAATGCTTAACCATAGGGTTTGTCATTAGTGCCCCTCAAAGAGAGGTGGTGTCCCTTGACCTGACATCTGACAATAGAGTGAGGGAGTTTTGTTCTGGCTATACCAGACAAAGCACCTTGCCTGCAAGTGCTTGAAAAGCATAACCCTACTAAGTTTTACTAACACGACATTCTGTTTCCAAAGGAACAAAATAGAGTTCTAGAAGCCAGTGAGGTGATGTTATTACTGCTAAAATGCTAGGTTGTTAAACACGTGAATTTTCAGACGCCAAAGACCATCCAATCCTATTCATATGTTCCATGACTCAACTCAGTTTCTCCCTGGAGGAATGAGAAAGAGAGAGGTGGTGGTGGTGGGGGGAAGGTGTGTGTTCTAATGCACATCATGGGTGTAAGTGGTAGAAGACAGTGTGTACCGGAGTAGACGTGAGGTGTTTAAGGGAGACAGTATTGGAAACGGTTAATTTATGCAAATTTTAGGCCAATTAAAAGCTGGTCTCAGAGCAGTTTTAAAAGAGGGCCCTGAAGACAGCAGGAGTTTAGCTTTCCCAAGAAGGCCTTGAGCATTCCCCAGGGCTGAGCTCCAGTGCCTATCACTTTTGCTATGTTACCTCTAGTTTGAGTCTCCACAGCCGGTTAGCGCTGGTTAGGACAGGTGACTTTCTCAGGAGAGTAAGGAAGGGAAGTGAAACCTACCCCAGGTCTCATACCAAGTTAAGCAAGGCCAAGCCAAGATGTGGTTTACACAGAACATCATCAGATCAGCCCTAGCTCTTCCTGGCCTGGCCCAGTAATCTGCTCTTCGCAGCACAGCACAGAAGCGCCAGGTGTGGGCCGCACCAGGACTCCTGGTGGCATCTGTCCTGTCCCTGCGCTGAACCTCGTGGTCGCTTGGCTTCTTCAGGGTACTGGCGGGCGACTTTGGCTCGCTTCCTAACGTCCTAACGTTGAAGGCTGGCCATCGGAACCCGAGATGAACCGGAACCGAGGCTGGAGCGAAACAGCACGGAGGACTCCATAGAAGGGTAAGGCGAGGGACGCATCCTTGTGCCTAGCCCCACCCCTCCAGGACGCGCCGGGCGAAAAGAGTAATCTAGGCCAGTCACTTTACCATTGCCTGGGCTGGAGTGGTCTTCAGCCTTCCTCATCTTCCCGGGGTTCTGCACTCTCTGAATCCCTCCCCTTGCCCAGTCCCGGGTCTCCCGCTGTGCCCACCAAGTCTGGAGAAGAGCGCAGGGGCCCCCTGCTGGCCAGACGCCTCCCGCGCGGCGACCCACTCCAGGTTCCTTTCGCCGGCCCCACCCATAACCAACTGGACCCACCCACGCCCCCAGAGTAGGGTACTAGTTCAAACAAACAGAAAACCAAACCCACCAAACGAAGCTACTAAGTAGAGGGTGGGGGATCAAGAACAAAAAACAAACAAACAAACAAAAAACCGTTTACTCACCTCCTTTACTGCTCAAAGTAAGTGTGACTTCAACCTCTCCCTAGGTCCTTGGGGACCCTTTCCTAGAGGTATGGGGGTTGGGTGTTCAAGAAACGACTCTCCTCCCCTGAATAAAAAAATAAGAGAAAAAAAAGTCACAGCTGCTGTTGAAAACACGTTTTGCAAGCATCAAGATCACACACACACACACACACACACACAAAAAAAAAAAAAAACACACACACACACACACACACACACACACTCCACTCAAGGAAACCCACATTTATCAGTTCTGAAGAGCTCTGATGACATGTTTCTGGAAGCTTTTCATCAATGATTGGAGGAAATGTTTGTTAATAGTTCAGAATGTAGGTAGCAGGAAATAGGGTCGAGTTGGGAAGAGGAGGGAAGGGGAAGATGGACTGACTCCCCTTCCTCCCCATTCTTTCCTTACCTGTACTGTAGTCGTCTTTAAGGAAAGTTCCATCCTTACACACTGCTTCCTGTGCCTGAACCTCTCACTCAGCAATGGGGAAAGGATTATTCTGTTTATCTAGGCAATTCATGACTTCGTTTTGAAAGTAGTTTAGCCTTGAAATAGGCTGTGGGCTTTGAGTGGTAGGTTTGTTTTTTTCTTCTCTTCTTGTTAGAGATTACAATGTTTCTCTTCAGGTAACTTTGACTTAGAGATGGGCTTAGTATCTTATTGTCACGACTTTAGTCTGTTTTTTTTTTAATGTACACTGTCTGAGAAAATAGTTATTTTTTTTTCCCTGTGCAATTTTAGGCAAACAAATACTGGTTGGTTCAAAGTTGGACCAGGGTTGCTTGTTTCTCCTTTCTTCACACATTGTTCTATGAAAAGAAACTAAAGGATTTTGGGGTGACCAAGAAGTCAGTTCATAGCAGGCAAGATCTAAAATAGACTTAGAGAATGGTAGGTGGTTTAGGGTATTGTATTCAGATGGATGCCAGGATCTCTGACTTGCTATTGAAGAAGAGGATAAGGCTGGTGCTGGAAGGGATCTGGTTGCTGCTGCTTATGCCCATAAGTATAGGTGCCCCGAGCAAGCCATAGAGAGTTATAGCTCCTTGAGAAGATGAAGTGAAACTGTAAAGTCTCTAGCATGCTGAATGTTAACTCATCAGTAGGTGCCATGGTGTGTGTCTTTGTGTTCTTAATCTCACTTAATACCCATTCCAGCCTTGTGAAGTAGGTACTATTGTACTTTCTCATGTTACAGAAGTAGAGAATTCGGCTTAGAAAAGTCATTTGTGGTGATATATTGTGTACCCTAATAAACTTGCCTGGTGATTGAAGGACAGAGCCAGCCACTTGATTAGACATAGAGGTCAGGCAGTGGTGGCACATACCTTTAATTCTATCACTCAGGAGTCAGAGATCCATCTAGATTTCTGTGAGTTCAAGGTCACCCTGAGCTACATAAGAGAAACAGAACCAGGCAGTGGTGACACATGCCTTCAATCCCAGGAAGTAATATGGCAGGACATAGAAAGGGATATAAGGTGTGAGGAAACAGGAACTTGCTCTCTTGAGGCTGAGGATTTTGTAGAGGCAAGCTAGTGGCTGGCTGTTCTGCTTCTCTGATCTTTCAGCTTTCACCCCAATATCTGACTCTGGGTTTTTTATTATAAGACCTTTTAAGATTTGTGTTACATTGACTTACTGACTATGGTTATAACAGTTTGCCACAGGAGAGCAAGGACATGAAAGCAAGGCAAATCTTGAGAATCCTAGTTTCTTGTACATTATTCAAATGGATAATACTGAAACTGGTGTTTTAGGTCTGAGCTTTAGTCTTCATAAGAAAAAATTAGTCACGTTTTAATGGTAAAGAAAACATTTAAAAATAGAGATATTTGCTTTGTAAGATGATTATTTTGAATTCTCTCTTATTTGATACATGAGAAAAACAGAGCCTGGCAATCACACCTAGAAAAATGCAAAGTCCTTAAAACTAGACCTCTGATTCTAGCTCTTTAGTCCATTCCGTGATGCCACAGAGAAGGTACAAAGAAAAATTCTTGGGTTTTCTCAAAATACCTAACTATGGATCATGAACAGCCCAGAGCCCATATTTCACCTTAATTATAAATACCTTTTTAGATAGAAAGCATGTAAATGTATAAATAGTGCTATTTTGGGTGGTGGATGAGGGACAAAAGACTGAAATAATTGTATGGGCTTTACTTGAGATGTAGTTAAAGCAGTTAAAAGCGATACCAGGACAGCTTGTCTTGGGAGAGTTTTAGTCTTCACAACTGCTCATAAGGCCTAACCCATCATAATTTGGTAAAGTCATTCTACAAGTCTTTTCACCAAGTTCACACTGATAAGGCTTGGTGCTGCTCATTTCCCTTCATATGTTGCTTCTTTGCAGTTATGAATAGCTATGGTAAAAATTCAGAACGAATTTCTGAAGGGAATGTATTATTTTGTCGAAGTTTTCTTGAGTGGCACCCATATTTTGGTGTATACTTAGGTCTCACTGAAATATATTCAGAGAACTGATTTACTCTGTGTTGTGCAGTTAGCTTAGGTGGAGAATGTACTTGGTGGACTGCCTTTAGGTTTCCACATGTTCACTAGAACTCAAAGAATTAGAAAAGCTTGCAGATGAGCTGCCCTAAGTCATGAGTTGGATGGTGGCCCACACGTCTCAGCTTTCTCAGTTGTGTGCAAATTATTTGGCCACAGGGCCTCCTCTCATGTTTGGGATCTCTGACATTTTCAAAACTGTAATTTAGTTGAATATAGCTGTTAATATCAAGTTGGGGATTTTCTCCCTCTCATCTCTCATTAAACTGTTAGTATCAATATCAGTTTGGAAGCAAAATGTTATGCAATGAATCTGGTTTGTCTGTGTGAAATTATACCATAAATGCTTTCACAGATTTTTTTTTTTTTTTTTTTTAGACCTGAAAGGCTTTCTGAAATGATCTAATCTAACAGGGTAATACAGAATTTTCAAAGTCACCTCTGTAGTCAGGAAGAGAGCTGGAACCCAGATTTTCTGTATTCAAGCACTGAGGCTGTATGTTCTATTAGCTTCATGATCCTTCTTATCTAACTGTTAGAGATTCATCCCTCATTCAGCCACTAGTTATTGCCACGAACTTGGCAACTGTCCTGGACACTGGAAATTCAACAGAGAGAGAAACAAAACAATCCTGGAAAAGGCCTTCATTTGTCCAAGCTTATATGCTGCTGGTGGAACAGGGAAAGCTAAGAGCCATAGTTAACAAGGTTGTGGGGAAAAAAAAGCATTTTATAAAGACATTTTCAGAAAATACCTCTTATGCAGTACAGTATGTATGGCAGGAAAAATTATGTGGAAATTATTTCACATTTCTTGGTAAATAAATGTGGGAAGCCCTTCGTGCCAAATAATAAAAACAAAAATTGGGAATTAGTAAGTACACACCACCAATTTTAGCCAGATAAACAGAGCTCTCTTCTGTGGTATGTTCACGGTTGAGGATGACTCTTTCCCAGAATGTGACTGGAAAATGGGGATTAGATGTCTACAAGTAAACAGAAGCGTACACAGGAGGTAGGGTAAATAAATAATAAAGAGATAAAATTATTCTATATAAATGTGTTGAAAATGTCACCTTTTAAAGGCACATGAGATTGTCCCCACAGACAAGCCAGGAGCCTGAGTCTAGCCTGGGTAACACCAGAAGCTCCAGAGTCTGTTGCTTTGGGGCTTTTGTTTTTCACTAACTCAGCTTCCCTTTTTGAATAGGACACACAGTAGTCACCACCCCACATAGAGGAGTAATGGAGAGACAGCTCTAGCAATTTTAATCCAGTGAGATCCTGGGTTTTCAACACCAGAAACGGCCCCTCCCCCCCCCCTCGAAGATAGAACTCATTATTAAAAACAAAATGTATACTGGACATTGAATGAAAAATTGCCAAATGATTAGGACATAATAATGTTTTCAAATCAGTGCCTGTCTCTTCCTCCATAAGGATTTGAGTCAGAGTTTGAATAATGAGGACCAATGGCCAATTGTCATATGTCCATATTTGCCACTAATGAGGGGACATTTGTTTTGCAGGGTTTTATTGTGCCTTCATTGACAGATGATCTGAAACTTCCTCTTGGCAACGATGCAGAATGAAACTTTTATTTAATGGATGGGGGTGGGGAGAGACTCGAGGCCTGTCTGATATTGTAAGAAAAACAGTATATTGACCTGCAGACGTTTCCTTTGTATTCTTTCTTGCCTATTTTGTCACTATTTTTTTCTGAGTGCTGATAAAAAGAATATTATGACTTCTACTTTATTGTTGATAATAACATGTTAATATAAAATAGTACCTTGACTATTTTATATTTTAGTATTTTATATTTAGTATTTATATTACATAAAATAGTCAAGGTACTATTTTATATTTTAGTATTTTGTATGTTAATCAGGTGATAGACAGGACTAGCTGAGGGAGTATTGGGTGACTGTCCCACAGTGGGGGTGACCCAAATCCAATTCCCATTATAGTGAACTGTTGAGGAAGTGGAGCAGAATTTTCCTTTTATGTTGCCTGGATGTCATGTGGTGGTCTCCACTAAGAAAATGATTGGGTTGAATTCTCAGGAGAGTCACTATTTCCTGCTTCCAAGTGTAACTGAATCCAAACTACAAGTACACATAGTGTTGAATTATAGAAAAAAAATGTTGAGTTGTTATCTTACTGCCTGTATTATTGAGATTAGAAGTTATAAGTAGGGAAGCCTGAGTCTCCTTCGACTTTTTATGCCCTTAGGCCAGCTAAAGAATCAATAGCATGTTCCTTCTTCATGATCACTGAAAAAGAGAGTAGCAAATCTTAAATAAAGGAAAACATGAGATCTGAGATCTTTTTGATCTGCCTTAAGATTGGAGTGAGCTTATGGAACTGTTATGTTGAAGTTCCCAAGAGATGTGAGGAAGGTTATCTTTCTGGAGGGGTGAAAAGGTCTTTTTGATCCACACTGCTTTAGGAACCACCCTTTATAAAAAGACAGACAGACAGATAGAAAAGACAGAAAATCTCATTCAAGTTGGAGTTGAACAAGCAATGCTTTAAGCCTTCAGATTTATCTATTCTGCACTAGATACATAATCATATATTTTTTATTCCTTTAAATCCATATTTAGTGAGGCATTAAACTCAAGGAGTAATCTGTTTATAGAAAATAAAGCCATTTCTATTTGAAAACAAATGGAAAAAATAATTATTTCTTCTCAAATGTGTACCCTTTTAATTGATCAAATGCATCCAAGAAATTCTGCCGGCAATCTAAGCACTCTGTAGGTGTTGTTGCTGTTCTAAATTCATCTGCAAGAGGAATTGTAAATGGTATTTACCTTTTAATTAAACAAAGCATCTTGCAAATTAAACACATGTTCTCGCACATCAAAATTTAGTTAACATCCTTTTCATTGTTCATCCCGCTGACACCAAGACAGCATCCTGAGTCCACACACAAAACAGAATGGTGGTGCTTCCCCTCCCCTGTCCTCTCCATTCCTCACAGTAGATGCTATCACATGCTAGAGTACACTCTGGAACTGACTTAAATAACAGGGCAGCTTTTCTCACTGAACATACTTGAAATTGTGTAACATACAGGACGGCATTGGTGTGTCCGGACCTGGAAAGCTTTGGGTGCTGATCTGACATATGCCTTACAGTCTTACACTGGAAATTTGACAGTGAATGACAGAACAGCTTAGAGGAGGAGAGGAAGCCGATCAAGGCAGAAGCACCACTCACGAGTGCAGCCTGGCTTCTAGTAACTACATACTTCTTTACATGCAGACCAGTAATTTGACATTTATAATTCACGGCAGAGCTGATTTTCTGTCATTTTCTTACTGTCAAGTCCTTCACATTTTGAAATAAATGTCCCTTCTAATTATTATATGAATTTGAACTCCAACATTCAATTTTCCCCCCTGTCTCATATAATGGAGTACTACATTTGGCTGAAGTCTGATTTGTAAGACCATTTAGGAAATGTGATCATTTAAAAATATCCTCACAAACCATACCTGGAACTCCTTTTTCCTATTACACTGTGCCTAACATATGAAACTATGTTTTAAATCCCACCCATCAGCACTGCTTCTAAGAAAATAAGATTATTAATGGCTGAATGAAACTGAGATAATTAGGATAGAGTCTTAATGGAACTAAAGTCAGAGAGAGGTTTTCCAATAAAGCAAAATTGTAGTTAATGACTGTCACTCATTTGTACTGGTGCTCATTAATTTCTTTTATTTCTGTTTATTTATGGTTTATATAATTGGAATAAAGTCATTTTCCTAGAACATTGCCAAAGGAGAAACACTTTGCCTTGCAAAGAAGCATCTCAGGATAATAGTTCAATAGGGTCTAAGGTTAGCTCAGGTCTTTCCTTAGCATGGCAACTCTGAGCTTTTACAGTTTTTTTAAGGAAAGAATTATTTTCACTGTGAATGTTAAGTTTTAAGGTCCAGTCAGCTAGTATGCTGGCTAGACAGCACTCACAGAAGCAACTTCCATGAGGGACAAATTATTGGTAATGGACTTGAGTGAAGGGAAGAGAGTAGCCATATAGTCAAGGAAACCAAGTATTAGCTCAAAGGGATAATGCCTAATCCTAACTAAGCTTTACAAGTCAGTAGTAAATAATGAAAGTATACATTATTAAGTTGAAGTTTGATGTTCTAAGGCAGAATTTTGTTTCAGATAGCTATTTATTTATCACATGCTTGTGGAATGATACTACTTGATGATCAAAATAATGCAGCGTAAAGAACACCATAAAAGCTCTTTATTGATTAAAAGGAGTGAGTGGAGTATGGATGAGCATGGAGACAAATGGAACTCAGCTTACCCAGGCTCATGTCCTTAGATTTAGTTAGGACTGAAGGTCAGGAACTTTGAGTCATCACAGTTTTACACTGTTTGTTTTCACACTGACACCGTTTTGTCACCTTGTTTAAATATTTCATGATTCATCTGGATACAATTTCCCATTTACAAAGAAAATCTAGAAAATTCACACCATTCAACAATTTTCAGAATATCAACTGCAACTTTCCTTCATGGATAAAATGTGCCTGAGCTGTAGATATGAGACTTTTCCATGTGCAAGAAAACTGAACCAAACCAAGAAACAACCCCCCCAAACCCACAAACAAACAAACAAACAAAACCACAACCAACTGTAAAAAACTTTGATGTTGATCCTTGTGCCTTTTGGCTTTAAAGGGTTTATTCATGATAATGTATTGACTTAACTCTTTTAAAAAATATTTATTTATATTTTATGTATGAGCACTCTACGTGTATACTTACATGCCAGAAGAGGGCATCAGATCCTATTATAGATGGTTGTGAGCCACCATATGCTTTCTGAGAATTGAACTCAGCACTTCTGGAAGAGCAGCCAGTGCCCTTATCCTCTGAGCCATCTATCCATCCCTGACTTAAAGAGCTGTCTGTTATATAATTTGTGTTCATGTGATATGTGTACAAATATATGTATATACATATGCACATATGTATATGTGGAGATCATGAGTAGATACCATGCCTTCCTCTACTGGTCTCCACATTACTTTTTGGGAAAATGTTTTATAGTGAACATGGAACTGACTGATGAGTCAAGACTGGCTGCCAAAAAGTCACAGGAATCCTCTAGTCTCTGCCTCCCACTGCCAGGATTATGGGTGCTCACTGCCCTACCTGGCTTTCTACATGAATGCAGGGGATCCAAATTAGATTTTAATGCTTGTGCAGCAAGTACTTTACATAGTAGGCCATCTCCATTACCCCAATGAGTAAATATCCTTTGGATGATACAGGCCTTTCTGTTGTTAGAATGATTCCTATCTTATATATATAACAATATGCTCCTAAGATATAAATTCATTTCTAAGAAGTAGCCTCTTCTTTTGTGAACACTAATAAAATGGTTAATGGTTCTAGTCACTGGACTAAGCATTTGCAGTGTCCCATCCTGTTTATTACAACAATACCTAGAGGGAGGTCCTCTCAGGTGACTGAAATTTGTGGAGTTTGAATGACTTGTTTAAAGTCACCACTTATCTAACAAAATGTGAAGGTTGTTTTTAAATCAACCATTGATTCACAAAGCAAGGCTATGTAACTCCTCTACAATTCTTTTCTGAATATGTATCATGTGCCAGACAGGGTCCTTAGTAACTTGCAGGAAAAAAAAAGGAAGATAGAAAGATCTTCTTTAGCATCAACCTGAAGCCACAAGTCTAAGGCAGGGATTGTGATGAGAAAGACACTTCTGGGTTTAGGCTAAGGTAAGGTTTAGGCTGTAGGTAACTTCAGTCTTCAGAGAACTGCTAGGTGATCCAAGTGTAACTTTCGAGAATCTCCTCTTATCATATCATACTGTCCTCCAAGGCTGCTTCACATTTCTTGAGAACTCTTGGGGGAGGTAAATCCTGCCATAATTTGAATGAAGATAGAAGTGTCAGAACAACTCCAAAGAAGTCAAACTCTTAAGAAATGGCTTTATTGGTTTTATTCATTCATTCATTTACACACACATAATTCATTTTGAAGCACGATGATGGGAGAGACAGAGAAATATCTTTGAAATCATATAATTCAAGGATAGATAATTGGACATGCCCTAATCAAGACCCACATACTATGTTTTGAAAATTGGAATTACAATGCCATTCTCTGGGTCAGTTATTCAATACTCTGTGCCTTACTACACACCCCCTACTGTTATCCTTGCTTCACACATCTGCTCCATGATTCGGTAAACCATTTTGAATCAATAACTGTGCCAGAAAAGTCCAACAAAGTCTTTTTTTTTTGACAAAGTTGATTTTAAATCAGTTATATTGTCTTTGAAGATTGATTTCCCTGTTTTCTTCCCAAGGAGGTGTTGGATAATGGCTAATGCATTAGGGAGCTCCATAAACAGTTATTGAATGAATGAAGGCATGAGACCAAACTAAGACTAGAAGCCCAGTGTCTTTGATTCCAACTGAGTGTTTGTTGTCACCCAGTTCGTAAGAGGAATGAAGCAACATCTCTACTTTTTGTGTGCAGGAAATTAACTATCTTTCAATACACAACTTTTCTTTCTGTCTAAATCAAATGAAGCCTAAAATAAAAGCTATTCAGCCAAAAGAGATTCATTTTGAGGTTGTTTTCAAGTTGAAATCATGTAAACGCAACAACCAAATGTACAAAACTTTGCAGAAGGCCTAGAAAATCACATTTACTTCCAATAATAAAGTCATGATTATTGATGTAGCACACTATCTATATCCCTGTGAGTGAAAATAAAATCAGACAAAGTGGAAGTGTTTGGCAGGCATATTGAGACTTTTTCAGGAGATTCGAGAAACCTTTAACTGAGCTGATTTGATATTCAAATATGTAGCAGAAAATGCAGGTAACTCAACTGTCATCTTTATCCATGATTAATACATGCTGTGCATATACATCTGGCTATTAAGAAATACATAATACCTTCATTCAGCATTCATTTATATATTTCATGTGATTATAACATAGGGCTGATTTTTCTATTATCATATAAAGTACCTGCCCACAAATGCTCAGGAGGACTTCAAAGTGCCCACTGGAGACAACTGTTTAAAATAAGAGAAAACATTAATTTTGAACAGGAATGGAGGAGGTTTTAAAGCATACCCCATGTTGCCATGGTGCATGTGAGAGAACCCAAGAGCCAATATTCAAAACAAAGACATGATAGAATAACTAGTACTGAAAGAATAATGGATCCTTGTAAATGCCATATAGAAATCACCTTGGCCATCACAATTCTGATGCTGAAGTACTTAACACTGTATTGTTCAAAAACAAATTTCTGAATTCTGGATGTAGCAGTCCTGGCTCAGCACAGTAATTACACAGCACACACTTTCTGATGAGCTCATAGGTCCTTGTTGCTATCCATCATCTTCTGCAACCTCCTGAGCATTCTCAGAGACCCTTGAGTCTTGTTTCATAGCCTCTGTTTGATGGGAGAATGCCTTTCTGTATGCGCAGAATATGTGTTTCTTGTAGTGGGTAGCCAAGCTTTGATCTGGAAGTTCAAACCCCCTTTGAGGCTTCGGTAACTATCATGCCTACAAGGCAAGGCCAAGGGTGGGCCCTGAAGACCGGAGATCAGGATGCGGCTGCACTCAATTCCTGATTGGAATCCTGGACGTTAGAGGGAGAACGTGGAGAGTTCTCCAGAGAACTTTCCCAGAACCCACCACCTACCTTTCCCTTTGTAAGTTACACCATTAAATAAATCTCTCTTTTAACTACATGGAGTGGCCTTAATAATTTCACCAATATCTGGCACCCAATAGTTTCTCTGATTGGTTGACAAATAAAGCCGTTTGGCCTATGGCAAGGCAGCTTAGAGGCAGGCAGGAAATTCAAAGGGAGAGACAGGAAGAAGGCAGGAGGAGATGCCAGCCCACCATCCAGGGAGCAGCATGTAATGGCACACAGGTAAAGCTAAGGAACACGTGGTGACATAGAGATTAACAGAAATGGGCTGAGTTTAAGTGTAAGAGCTAGTCAGTAGGAAGCCTCAGCTAATGGACGAGCAGTTTTAATTAATATAAGCCTCTGTGTGTTTACTTGCGTCTGAGAAGCTGCGGACAGGGCGGGACACAGAAAAACTTTCAGCGACATCTATTCTTTGCTTTCCTAACTGTAAGAAATTGCACATCATGCTCCAGGAAGGTCCTGTAAGTATTTCCCAGTCCTGACCTCACCTGTGCAATGATTTCTCAACTGTCCTCTGGGTAAGAGGAAGGGCAATGCTGCTCCTCTGTTACTATTGTGCTTCCCAGGCTGCTATGACAGCATCTAACACTCCTTACCTCCCTTGTCACTGTTGTGCACAAGCCTGTCCACATTGCAAGAGTTATATACACGCCTCCACTGTACACACACAGAAAAATGTGAGCCATATGAAGAAAGTGTCTTATGTTTCTTAACAGATTGCTCTTCATATGTTTTTCAGTTCACGTTGCGTAAGTCAGATAACAGAGGTAAACACTTATATAATCAAGCAAAACCAAAAAGCAAACAGACAAATAAAAACAAAGCACACCCCCAAACAAATAAATAGGAGAAAACGAGAAGTGGCAATACCTTTTCCATATGTGTCTAGAACTTACCATTCATCTTGCTTTTCTGTATATTTGAATATAAAACAATTGGTTTTTGTCTTTTCTTTTTCATTTTCCCTTTTATTTAATGCTTCCTTTTCAAAAAAGAGTGACATAATTTACAGAGCCAATGTCATGTGAGGATCACGTTTATTCTGTTCACATTGCTACTGTTGAAACATATTTTTACAATGATCTCTCTCCAGGGCTTGGTAGGTAAAGGTACTCCCTATCAAGGCTGATGACCCAAGTTCCACTCCTGGGGACCATATGGTAGAGGGAGAGAATTGACTCCCCCAAGTTGTCATTTGATCTTTAGACACATACCAGTGCCACACATGGATATAAAAAATGGGAGAAAAAATGTCTCTGTTGATATTTCAAAGTTTATACATGTGGCCTACATTTACTTCAAGTAATATGTTTTAAAAGTCAAACTTTTTTTTTGTTACTAGTGCTTATTATTTGGTTTAATTTTGGTTTACTCAAAATAGTCATCTCAAGTTCAAAATTTAAAGATTTATAACAATTGAAAATAAAACTCTAACTTCCAAGTGTGAGTTATTGGTTAGGAAACAGAGCCTTAGCAACACCTGCAAGGGAATATTACACAACTACTAAAATAACAACATTTGGAAAGAGGAAATGCCTTACATAGGCACTTTTCACTCTTTTATTTAGTGTTAAGTGGTGACTTTTGATTTCAGGTAAAACTAAGCCTCCAAAGATGTTTCAAGTAGATGTGAACACCATTTACTCTTAATTATTGTTCAATAATGTTACATTCTAAAAGCATTTTCTTCTCTGCTTTTCTGCTTCTTTCTGTTTAGATGGAGGTGTGTGTATATGAATGTGTGTACGAGTGTGTGTCTTTGTATGAATGCATGTATGTGTGTGTGCATATTACCTATTTATTTACTTACTTGTTATTTATTTATTTAATTATTTAACTATTTATTTATTTTTGTGAATACATGTTTATGTCACATATTCTTTTCCTGGGCCCAGCAGATTTTGGTTTAGTTTTACAAATCTTAAATATAAAAAGTGTACCAGTTTTATTACAGTTTGTATAGTTCAGTTTTCCCAGGTTGACAGAGAGCCCTTTATGAACAAAATTGGGTATTTTTCTTTTTCTGGAATTATTATGTTCAGTTGCAACTTTATGAATTAATTCTATTGCACCGTTTTCTTCATGACTTTAGTTGACTAAATCATAAATCAGTCCAGTTGTCTGTGTCTCCTTTCTATATACCCACAGTCCTCTGATTTTTCTTCCTTATTTTGTTTTCACCAACACGATATGCTTCTTTTTTTTTATTTCTGGTTAGTTATTTTTAATTAAGAAATTTTTTTATTCATTTTACATAGCAGTCACAGATTCCCCTCTCTTCCTTCCTCAATTTGTTAATTGACTGTATTTCTTATTTCTTAGGTATAGGGCTGTCTTTGGATGTTGTGGCTCTCTTCTCTTTGTGCTGGGCTTTTAAGCTGACATTTCCTCTTTCCTTATTTTTCCTCATGGCCATGCCTCCACAAACACACTTTGTCCCTTCCTTCTGGACAGGGTGTCTTGTAAGGGATAGGCCTCTGGTGCTCTGCATTTTATCTCTTTCCTGTTGCATTCCTAGTCAGTATCCTCTGACGGACCAGGTCTAGGTCTTGCTTTCGTACTTCCTCCTGTTGGGGAGCACAGCCCCTTCCTAGGGGTTAACTGCCCATCATCCACCAGTGAATCCTCCTTCTCTGTCTTTATGTGCACAGTCTCGGTTTGATGTGGGTTCAGGAGTTGCTGCTGTTGAGTTTGGATTTTTACTTCAAGTTTTACGTAGAATTTGAAACTTGTCCTCTAGGCTCGCATTTTTTGGCGTCCTGGCTCTCAATGTCTTACTCATCTCCATATTGATCTATGTACTCCTTTGGACATAATGTGGGAAAATTAAGCCATATGTGGAGGTGTTCACCTACAGGATTCCAGGCTGCATCAAGGGTTGTTATTAGAAATATTCTTGAAGAGGAGATGAGGAACAGGTAATACTGTATTCATGAAGCGAAACTTGTCACAGATTCTCCTTTTGTGTCTCTTTCTCCTGACTGAATGTGTGATGTTTTATAAAAGAAGTGACAGCAAGTGTGAGCATCACAACACCAGCTTTGTTAACTGTGTGTGTCTGCATGGAAACTACCCTGGAAACCAGTGCAGATCAATTTATTCACCCTAGTTTTAACTAGGCAGTAGGATTATATATAGTTTTCTTTTATAATAAAGTATATCACAAAAGAAAAATAAAAGCAATTCTATTTTAGAAAATTAAGAGTTTTCACACTTCAATTAAATTCATCTAAGGCTGTGCATTTCTATCCTAACAAAAACATATTCTACTGATCCTACATTATATTCTAAATGAATTTAGACTATGTTAATTAAGTCTCTTGTAACTATAATTAAATGAATTATTCATGCATACATATACACACATTTACATGTACATTCAGGAATATTTGTATAAAAAATTCAATCTCTACTGAAGAGCTGGTCAAAAGACAGTGATAGGAAACACAGAGAGTGTGTCTCAGGATGGATTGCTTCACCACACTGAGCATGGTCACCAGGGCTGGGTGCTGTCACATTATTCTGCAGAAGTAGTGGGTTAAGTTACAAACTCTCCTGTATCTATAACTTTCTCTGTCTCTGAGTTATTCTGTTCAAGTAAGGCTTTGAAATGTGGGCAGGAGATGAACACTTGATTGAAGATAGATGATGACATATTACAAACTTTTTGTACAATAAGATATTTGATATGTTTGTATGACTGTAACAAGTGTGACATTCTTTTCTGGCAATGGCACAGTGGAAGTTGTTTGAAAAAAAATGAGGACAACACAGTCCAGGCAATTTAAACTTTGATCTCAGAAATGACAGAATTTTTGGATAAAAATTTACAATGAAACAAAATTTGGTTATTCACAATTACAGGCATTGCATCTCTGAAGACCAACGTCTTATTTTCATTCTTTAGAGTTTCCATTTATTCCACTCTGGAATTGTATTTTTCTTCCATATTAGTTACTTTTCTATTTCTTTGATAACACACCATGACCAAAGCAACATCCAGAAAGCAGGCTTTATCTTACAGTTGGGGAGAGTTAGGGTTCATAAAGACCAGTGAAGGTAGCAGGTGGCAGGCAGGTAGAACACATCTCAAGACACAAACAGAAAGCAGAAAGCTAGCTGAGAACAGCTTGTGGCTTTTGAAATCCCAACGCCTTTCCCAGTGACACTCTTCTCCAGTAAGGCCACATATCCTAAACCTCTTTAAACAGGATTAATCCACTGAGGACCAGATATTCAAATGCCAGAAACTTGTGGGGGACATCTCATTCAAACCACAGTACCTCTTAAGTGGAGAAACCCATTTTACTCTAAAGGATGATCCTTTTGATGATCTGACTGGAGTTACTCTCTCTCTCTTCTCCTTTTCATTCAAGTGTAGCATTAGCACTTTAGGTTATCATTTGGGTGTTCCATGACCCTATTATCACTTAATTTATAAATAAAGTACATAGGGAGAGTGATGTGTTCATAGTAGATAACAGCAGACAGTGAATAAACAAGTGCAAGATCTGTTCCCAACAAATCCACACCAAGTAAAAGCACATCTCGTTGTGTAGCTTATAGTTTATATATTTTATAGTCATAGACTGCAAAAGTGCTTCCCTGTCACTCACTTCCTATTCTATGGTAGAAGGTATAGGGACAGGTAGTGCAGATGTTTTATTGATCCTAATTACTGTTATTACTTCATTTTATTGAGAGACTATTAGTTTCCCACAGGAAGGGGCAGTTGTGTATCTCATGTTTTCAAATAACAACGGGTACATTATAAACATTATGAAATGTTAATTAAGTTGTCTGCCTGTGATTAGCTGGAATGGTCTGCACATTTTAAATTCAAATTGACCTTATACATCCAGGGAAAACAAATGTCGCTTCATAATGATAAATTTTATTACAAAAGCTCTATGAATATACAACATTTAATGTATGTCTTGAAAGCTTCTGGTTTATTTTGCTTTTGCCAAAAGAGAAAATAGCCCTTCAGAATTATTTAGAGTTTTTCAACTGGCTTGACTCTACTGGGGCCACTGCTGGCTCCAGTATTCAGAGTTTGCAATAAACATTATTGTTTTCTGTTAAGGACCACAAACACATTAATTCACATGTTTTTGGACGATGGTCAATGTTGTGACTGTAAATATTTTATATAATACCAGTTTCATAGGAGTTACAATATCAGTGAGTCCATAGTATCAAAACAGTGACATAAGGACAGAATATGGTTAAAGAATAATTTCAGAAACAACTAGAATATTACGGTTGGAGTTAAAATACTTATGGAGAATGAATGTTTTGTGTTCACTAAAAGCAGCAATAATTGACAGCAATTTATGGATTACATTTAGAACTATTTTCATAAATCTTGGTCTAATAATTCAGGTGCAACAATGCAACCCACATGCACACATAGTTTTTGCCAGGCTAAGCACAAAATATAAGAAAATATAAACAGATTGCTGAGCTTTTGCTGGTCTGGGAGAAGCCCCTGTAATCTACATTTTTCAGAAGCGACACCAAACTACAACCTTTCCAAAAGGATGACGGGTGCACCGTGGACCAGTAACTGTCAGAAAACAGCAGAATTAAGGAGCCTTTCACCCAGGATTTACAGCTGTTGCACATCTCTGTTGTTACTTTGGTTCACATGAGCTCCTGGAATGGAGGCCTCATACCCTACCACTTACTTTCCTAATCTCCCTGCTGCATCTCAAATCCATGGCAAGTTGAAACCAAACATAGTACCAGCTAAAGTGGGTATAGGAGAAGCAACTTATAGAATTGAAATTTCAACACTTGGCAGGATTAGAATGGGTAGATAGAAGATTTGTTATGTCAGAAAAAAGTGGAATTACAAACAGTTTTATGTATTATATTCTGATATACTCATTGCTTAAATTGTTAAATATTATGAAATTATATTTTTAATGTCATATACTCATTGCTTAAATTGTTAAATATTATGAAATTATATTTTGAATGTCATGTACTCATTGCTTAAATTGTTAAATATTATGAAATTATATTTTGAATGTCATGATTCTGTGCATTAGAAGTGTTTTTAAGGGATAAGGAGCTCAGCAGTTAAGAATGCTGGCAGCTCTTTCGGAGGACCTAGGCTTACTTTAAAGCACCCATGTGACCTAAAAGCCTCTTCTGGCCTCTGCAGCATCAAGCACACATGTGGTACATGGACTTACATGCAGACAAAGCACTCATACATATGAAATAAATTTTTAAAAGAAATTTGAATTTATTAAATATAGTTTTGTAAATTATTAGAACCATAAACTATATAACTACTTATTTAAAGCCCTCAGCACTTGGATTTTCATTGGCTCATATTATTTTTATGCTTGCTTGTTCCCCATGTATATTACTAGTTTAAAATGTAAGCTTCTCATATTTTCTCTGAAAAATAAATATTAAGTCAGGACCTGAGATGTTTGAGATATTCTATGTAACTAGATCAACTATGTAACTAGATTACATAGTTTAACTGCAAATCATTTGCAAGCCATGTTTTTTCCCGCCATTGAACTTCTCTAGAATGGCATCTGCAGGGAGGCTCGGTTAGTGAGCATAGAATTTTCCCACTCCTTTTGATGTATGGAATGGGAGTTGAGATTTTCCATCTGAATAGCCAATGAGAAATATGCTGAAATACAGTGGTTGGTTTACAGTTCTCAAATTGTAACCACCGTCCCAATGGGATCCAGTTTGTATCACCCCAGCTGAGTGTTGCCTTTCCTAATACAATTGCATTTCCAAATCTTCCTGAAGTGTATGTAGGGCATGCCTCTCCCAGCATCTTCTGTCTCTAGGAAGATGTCAGCCCTATTTTGTATATCACTAAGCACATTACTTTTGAGAACATGACTCTACTTTCTGTGCCTCTGAAATACACACACAAAATAAGACAAGGTAGGTCAGCTTGACAAATGTTGACTTTGACTAGAGAGAATTTATGTTTACTGCCTTGGCCAAGATAAATTAGACTTAATCACACTTACCATCATCATTAATTTCCTCCCTAAATTTCCAAGTGATAACAAATCAGTTAAAATGTGCATCTACCCTAGAGTAAGCATCTTTGTCTCAGGGTTATTGTGTTGCTGAAGGAGTAGATTTTTCAAGTTGTGTTTTTGAATAAACAAGATATCTTAGGGGGATAAAGATGTGTACGAGATTCACAGACTTAGACAAAATAAGACACGTTAGAAAATTATCATTGAATTTGGACAATGGAGGATTTATTTGATTTAGAAACTGAATTCATCAACCAAATAATAGATTAACTTGTAGCATCTACCATAGATTATAGTTTCGTCAGAGAGCTGGGAAATGTTTACATTTAAATTGTTTTCTAGTGATTGATCTAACCTCATTTTAATTCTTTTCCTGCACTTGAGAAGCTGAGACAGCAGAATTGCCATGAGTTCAAGATTAGATTGCACCACATAATTAGTTCCGGGTCAGCCAGGGATATGACAAGACCTTGTCTCCAAAACCCAAAACCAAGTGACAAAACAAAAGCAAAAGCAAAAACAAAACAAAAAAAAAGCAAAACAAACTAAAAATACCCAATATAACCCCACAAAAGCTTTCTTCCTGGAGACTACTGTCACCTGGGAAAAGTGAAGAAGAAGAAAAAATTACAAAGACCAATCTTAACAGTAAGTGATCTTCATTGGGTGTTAGGTGCTGAACCCCATGAGGAATATTTATTCATTCAACAAACACTTCCCCATGACCAGAGGAGTGTTGAAGAACAGCAGGGAAGACAAAGACACCAACCAGCCTCTGGAATTTTTAGGTGCGGTAAACATTGAAAGGCAAGTGAACGAAATAGAACAGCCCAGCAGAATCACTATGAGAAGAGAAGAACAGACAAAGTTGGAACAGGAGTGCCTGTGGTGGGCGACATTTCTCATTGAGTAGTTGTGATCATGATGAGCCAATGAGGAACTGCAGTGATTACAGGCTCACACAGTCACACTCCTTGTTAGCTCCAGTCCTCAATATTACTCTTTTGTTTCTCTCTCTTTGCCTTCTAGCTTGATGCCGAATCTCTTCTCAGGGTAAGCAAGGCCTTTTCTTCTGAAATATAGCATTCCCTTTTCAGCTCATAATTATGGTCCTTCTTCTCAAAGCCAACAGAGTCCTGGTTCAATCACTGTTTCTATATTGGTGCACATTATTGCCTTCCTCACTGTGTTCCCAGTCCAGAGGTCAGTGACCGAGGTCATTTGAATTCTTGCTTTTGCTTTATTCCTCTTTGCTTCCTCAAGTCAATAGAACTATAATGCAAGGAATGAGGATTTAATTGGAGTGTAATGATTCATTCCTATAATCTTAGTACTCAGGAAACTGAACCAGAAGGATTATAGTGAGTTTGTGGCCAGCCTGGGCTACAGTGTGAGCTGCTTTCTTAAAGAAACAAACTAAACAAAATAGGATTAATAAATTACCTTCACTGACAAAAGAATACAAGCAAGCAAACAAAAAACTATGTGTCACTTACATATTATGGCTATTTTATAATTGTTCATGTAAATACTAAGAGAATAGCTGTTCATTTTCTCATAGATAGTCACAAGAAAATCAATTACCAATAGGATATGTGTTGAGGGATTGAGTCCAGGTCAGAATTCCTTGAAAGTGCAAAAGATTTATCTTTTCCATAGCTCCTCCTAATCTCAGCACCTCAATTCTGAAGTAAATATAGGGAGTAAGACATCTCTAAATGTTGTAATATTCGTTACTTTTCATTTCTGGGATATTTTGAATACTATATAATAAAATCCAGCTAATGCACAACTATAATTCTAAAAGAATAAAATTTCTAGCATATTGTCACCTTCAGATTATATGGTTCAACAATATTCTGTAGCAATGGCTTTATTAGCTCCATTTTATGAGGTGTTGAGTTCAGGCTTGGAAAAGTTCCATAAAATGTTCAAGATGGCATGTGTCTACAATAGGTGGTTCATAGATCATAATGGCAAAGGATACTTGGATTGATTTATTTGAACAAAATCTTTATCAGAATATATCCCCTTGTAATTGGAGAAAAATGTTATTAAATTTTGATAAAACATCATATATATTTAAAACATTTATTCTAAATTTTCATACATGTTTACAATGTATCTTAAGGCTATCTTACCTCTGCTCTTCCCCTCCATGTTTTCTTGCTTCCCAATGCACCTCCCAGTCAACTGCATTCCCTCTTGACTTTTACATTTTTATAATCCACTGAATACAGTTAGTATTGCGTATGTGGTTTTGGGTGTGTAATCATTCACTGGCACATGGAAAGCCTACCAGTGGCTAATCCCCAAGGAAAAGTAATTCTACCTATGTCACGGCCATCACTTTCCAATATCTCCTCTGTTAGGGACAAGGCCCCAGGAACCCTTCCTCTGCTATGCTGGAATTTTTTAACTGCCTTGCTCTTGCATAGGAACCACAGCTGCTGTGAGTTCATGAGTACAACAGCCATGGCATGTGCATAGGACACCATTTCAGGACTCCCCACCCCCCCACCCTGGTCTCATGCTCTTACATTCTCTCTGCTCTCTCTTCTGAGATGTTTCCTGAGCCTTAGGAGCACTTGATAAAGATGTTCTCTTTACTACTGAACACTCAAAGTTGCTTGTTTTCAGCAATTGGAATAGTTATGAGCCTCTGTGTTTTCCACTACTCATTGCTATAAGGAGCTTCTTGACTAAGACTGAGTACGATACACATCTATGAATATACAAATATTTAGAAGGCAGTTTGACCATTTTGTAAAACAACATCAATAGTTTCTGTTCTTGGGCCCATGACTTTCCCCATACTTGTGTTTTGGTTATATTCTCAGTAACTGGCATAAATTCCTGTCCATGGAGCAGGCTTCAAATCCAGTCAAGAGTTTATTTCCTCCAATAAACAGTTTTACCACTACCAAACCAGTGGGTACATCTTGCCTGGTAGGTCGCTATTCAGAATCTAGTGTTGGGCAAAGCCACTGATGTCTTTTCTCCTGTGTACCACCTTCCTAGCAGGGAGAGAGTTCCTTGGTCAGTTCAACGTTGATTTCTACAACCAATATTTGTGGTGCCTTCAGCATCTAGCTATGGTGGGCAAACAAGAGCAATGTCAGGCTGTTTGATTTGGGGCACTTCTGGTGCATCTATGACCAATATGACTCATAGGTAAGTAACCTGTGCTTGGCACAAAAATATTCATTTTATAACCTATATCTTCTGGAAGGAACATTACTCAAATTGATAAAAAACGTAAATAAAAATCATGAAGCTAAGTTTGACTTTTGATTGTATTTAAACATTTTTGAAACTTACATGCCTGTACTCTTTCAAATGCAGAGGCTTATTAAAAAAACTCAGTCAACAGTCAAATAACTGCCTTTGTTAATTAGAATATTTTTGGCAAATACACACACATTGATACAAAAACAACACTTATCAGTGAATAACTTTTAATTTGAATTAAATGTAAAAACTATTTTTACACAAAACCCCAAATGTGTTCTTCTCAAATAAGGAAAATGGAATGATGCAGACTTTTTAAGATGTAGAACACAAGCAGGGATGTTGCTTTAAGAAAAGCACTCATGCTATTGCCAAAATAGAACTTGTGCCTGTGATGTTGCAGTTACCATGGATACTACAAATTTGTTACTTAATAGCAAAGCAAAGAGATTCATAAACATGCTAATTATATCTGATACATTTTCAAACTGTTTTATATGAATATGCATATAGTTTACATAAAAATGAATGTCCCCATGCAATAATTTTTCAAGTTTAGGAAGGTTTTGCTGGGTTCTCCATGGTATAGTGTATGATATTTTTGACACAGGAAAAATAAGATAAATTTGCAGAAAATTTTGTTCTTCACTGAGTAGCCAACTGTTGTGAAGACAAATAAGGTAATAATTTCTAGGTGCTAAATATGATATCTAGTCAGTCTGTTCAAAATTTCAAATTTTGAGATTAATAAGAAAACTATTCTTATTGTAAAGCTCCATTTAAAGAAATATTAAGGCAAAGGAAAGTTTGTCAAAGGGGGATGTGCTGAGGTTTCTTTTTCTTCTTTTCCCATCAGTTAGCCTGCTGTGAATTAGCATATAAAGGGGAACAAATGATTTCCAACTAAAATGTCTTCTTTTCTATGGCATCAGTGTCTGAGAAAGTTCAAGGCATAGAGGAGACAGCAAAAAAAAAAAAAAAAAAAAAAAAAAAATCAGAGGACCCTTCCCTTGCTTCCCCTGCAAAACAAAACTGCCAGAATAAGAAGAGATCCAAATCCTGAACTGGACAGGGAAGGGCTGGGAGTTGGCCCAGATAATCCATTGAATGCCATAGTGTAACACAAAATTGACACAGGAAAGAGCCTGTGACCCTTCCTGAAGAAGATAATTGGCCTGAGAGATTTGTGACTTCATTCATTGTCTCATACAGCTTTCTGATGGGTGGGCTTATATGTGTCTTCAGAGAGGGGCAAAGGCACTTTGCCCTAATCTTGTGATCGAGGGTGTCACTATGTTCATTTTGAAGTAATGCCCCACTTTCCCTTTCTTTGACACTTTCTATCCTTCTAATAAACAGAAAATTTAGGCAAGACCACCCACTTGGTGCCCATAAACCGAGCAGCATTTAGAAACAGAGACAATATGAACACTTGGCTACTTATTGGTATAAACTGTGTTTTTCATGTTTACAACCAAAGCACATAGAACATGCTGGCTGTATTTCAGATGTTTGAGCATGTCAGAGGTACCGACTGAAAAATCTGCTCAGGTGCTCACTGTCACTGACTGATTGATATCAGCCGTTACAAGATAAAACGTTATGGCATCATAATTCTCTTTGATGCAGTGTAATCTTTGATCTTTTACCATCAACAGAAGATTATAATATATACCTAGTGTGATAAATAATACCCTTTCACTGATGTCAGAGAGACGGAGAGAAAGAGAAAGTGCCAGTTAAATTGTTAACAGTTCCAGTAGCAAGCATTTTATTTGCAATAGTAATAATAATAATAAATAGATTGAATACCTTATAAGTAGAAGGCCTAGGTTACTGGACATTGTTAAAGTATCACAACTTCCATGTGAGAACAATTAATCATCATTCACTTTTCAAAGTGGAACAAAAGGTTTCATTTAAAAAACACAAACAAACAAAACCAAAAAACCTACTAAATTCAAAGCCTTGGGATGGATTTTCATTGGAGAGCACGAGAGCACTGAGGCACCCATCAGAGCCATTCATTTACCAAGAGATCATGTCAGTAAAAAAATTAGAAATTAAACAGTTGGTATAAAATATTTGCAAGTCTAAATAGTTTAAAGACCAATCTTCCATTGCCTTTAGAATATAGTCTAACTCATATCACAAAGGAAATACATGGTGTATGTCAGCTTTATAAAATTATTATTAATGGAAGTTCTTGGAGCATGACGTGAGTGAATGATAGACTTCACATGCCTTTTGCCTGCAAAGAAAACTTCCATCCTTGGAAATCCAGCCCTGTGGTTGTCATATTCTTAGTGAGTGTGTTCCAGTGCATTATTTTCTGATCTTCAGCATCTCTCCCTTCCTGCTGGCATCGATACTGCCCTTTTACCTGGCCTGGAGATGATGAATGTCTTTATGACTACATTAGTCTGTCAGTTCTGCGGGTGGGGAGGGAAGGCAGGAACATGTCCTGACCATCAGCATCCTGTACATTGACAAGGTAGTCAGTGAATATTAGTTGACTACATCCTGAAAATATGTATAAGAAGACCATCTGGTAAGGGCTGAAATAAAGCAAAGCAGAGGGTGTGTGGTGGGGGGTGGGGTGGGGTGGGGTGTGTGTGTGTGTGTGAATTTAGCAACTTAGAGAAGTGATCAGCACAGAAAATACCAAACCCACTCCCATTGATATTCATTTTTGTCTTAAGCTTTAGGGCTTTAAGATCTTCAGGACATTTCTCAGCCTTGAACTCACCGGCAGACTTGCCTGGACCCTTCGCACCGTCCCCCGCTCCCCCCCCCCCCCCCCCCCGTTAATCCCACCGGTTGAATCCTCTAATTTGATCTTCAATCTCCACATTTTTGTGAAACAGGCTGTGTATCATCACACTTTCTTCTCTTTCTTCTTCACCCCTCCCTGTACCTCCTTTCCCCCCTCCTTTCCCTCTCCATCTCACTTCTTCCTCCCTTTCCTCCCTGCTCTTTTTTTTTTTTAAAATCACCATATTCATTTTCTTTTTTGTGATGCCAGGGACCAAAACAAGGGCTTTCTATGTGCTGAGTCACTGAGCACCATTCCAACCAACACCATGCTTTTTTATTTAGAGCAAACCATGGCGGCTCAAAGGAGTTAAGGACTTGTCCGATGTCAGAGAGATAAGAAGCAAATTGTACACACTTTGGGTATCTGATTCCTAGATAAATGGCACTTTCTGTGATATCACAAGCCTTTCTGGAGGCTAATCACAAATATTTTGGTTATTCAGGGTATGTTATCTTCAAAATCCTTGGCTTGTAAGTGGACAGCTACAAAAGGAGTCAACTAGATTATGTGTGTGGTAGGACTGGATTTCATGTAACCAAAGTGTATTATCTTTAACCAGAATTATTTGAGGATATCAGGTAATGGGAACACTCAAAACTAGGGCAACACTTTTCAGTCTGTAAGTTTGTAGACTCCTCAGGTCGAGTTTTATTGTTATGGTTGGAGATATTTTAGCAAAAATTTTCCCTCCAATAGTGAAAAATTTAGAGGATTCTCTGAATTCATCTTCAGGGATAGATTTGTATATAGAGAGTAGTATTTCACTCCTGGTCATGCTGCATTATTCAGGTCATAAAGGAAAGTAATCTCCACAACTGAGAGCTTTCCTTAAAAAGTTTGTTGGGTGATTGTTTTGAGAAACATAAGAGGCATTATCATCCCAATGTGGGTGAGATTCTGGCCTTCCCAAAAGTTGATGAACAGTACTCCAAAACCAGAGATTAAAATAATTTGGTTGAATAATTGTCAGCTTTAATGATTTGTAAGTGTAAATTTTATTAGGGTAATTAATAGACTGGCCAATGAATGAATACTTCCTATTTGTGTAATAAGACATTGTGAGCAGGGGAGGAAGACGTTCATTTAATTTCATGTCTGTGAACTTGCACTATGAATATCTTCTTGTTAATGTTCTTTACTAAAATTTGCTCATGTCTTAGTGGTTGTACCAGTTGTTGACTGCTGTGGATCAAGCCATTCAATTCCATAGTAGTTGTGGAAACCTTAGTCACTACTGTCAGGCTGTGTGGTTGATGGATTACATCATGATGTATTTTCATCTATCTAAAACCCAACCCCTCAACCTATGTTCATGATGACTACTTCCCCAACTACCCACTTACTCACCGAGCCTCTAAGAAAACAGTGAAGCATTGGCAACAGTGGAGGAATTTCAGGAATTAGGGTACCATTAACTCTGTAAGAAGAAGAAGTGATCTATAGAGGACTTGAAAGTGTGTTGTGATGTCAAAGACAGTTCCTAGCGACACCACTTGTTAAATCTTAAAGAAAAGAAGTGGAAACATGCCAGCAAAAGCTGAAGTTGTGGAGTAGGAATGGAGCAGGAGAAGAACATCCAACTTGTCTTGCTATTACTTGGGTTTTCTTTGGACCTAACAGTTAACATTTCTGGTAAGATCCAAGACACTGTTATTAATTTATCTGTTTAAGCACTTTGCTGACAATAAATGAAATATACTACCTTTTGTTTTAGAGAAAACACTCATAAGGGGCTTAAAATAAATATTTTAACTTTCCTTAATTGCTTTAGCTGCAGAATTTTTCTTAATTTTTATCTTTGATGGGATCCTGTGTGCTTTTCTTGGTGTTCTACTTGAGTTAGTCACATGAATGAAGAAGCAGTAGCAGGGACTAGTGATGGCCAAAGACAGCCTCATTCACTCTTCCAGATGTTGGCAGGGTTCTACCAACCCACTTGAATGTGGACCCGGCTAATTCCAGCTTCTATACAGAGTGATACATGGTTTCCAAGGAGATGGCAATGGAAAATGCAAGGCCTTCTAATGTCTTGACTTGGGCTTCGTACCCATAGCATTGGTCAAATTCTACTCTATTAATCAAAGTCATTTATAAGGGGCAGATAGGGAGGTTGACTCTGCCTCTTTCTGCCTGTTGATGGAAACAATAACAGTGTCACAGAGAGGAGAGGCTCTTAGTTTCTTGCACTGGACTCTAGTGGTTATTTCAGTAGTCCCTATGATTCTCAAAAGTTTGCATTTACAAAGAATAATACCATGTTAAGGTACACAATCCAACTTCTGTCCTGGTGCAAGAAAAAAAAAAAAACAGTTGCACATGATTGAGACAACTTTTTATGACTCAGAAAAATGACAATATTAATATCCTATCTTTTAGTACAAGTTGATGGACTAGGTTGATGATTTAAAAAAAATCTATATATTTCTATTTCTCTGAGAAAGAGGCTGAAGGTAAAGCTGGTTCTGTCACAAGTGCTGTGTTTAGTTTCTGTTAAATGAAGATCCATAATTGATCTGTGTGCCAACTACACCTGCCTCAGACTGTTTTCTGCTATTTTGTTTTTAATTCGATACGTAGCATCATTCACAAAAAAACATTGCTAGCCCTTCCATAGAAAAATCAATCATCAGCTAAAGAGAAAAAGACTGTTTTTAATGGAATATTGAAAAATGTGGAAGTTACTGCATCAGTCAGAAAGGAGGCAATGAGCGTGGTATGTGTACAGCCATTTTAAAGGAGGCCGGCCTTCTTTGGTGTTCCCTTGTTAGTTAACAATGCACCCTGGAGAGCCCACGGAAGAAAGTGAACTAGCAACTGCAGACACACATTTAGGCCTAGTGTGGTTAAGTACTTTATAGACAGCATGCTATTTGTGTTTTCTGCATTTTAAAAATCAGTTCTTTGAGAAGTTATTCAATGTATTTTGACCATGTTCAGCAACCCCAACTCCTCCTAGATCCATTCCCTTTCCTTACCCCCTCAACTTTATGCCTTTTTTTCTTTGTTTTAAACCCAGCAAGTATGGTTTGTGCTGCCCATATACTCTTGGACACGTGGTCTTCCATTTGCACTTGGTTGATCTACCAGGGGCCACACTTTTAAGGGTGGCCTGACTTTCTGTTTTTCAGTAGCTATTAGTTTCCAATAGCTCCTTAACTAGGGGTTGAATTTAGTGTCTAACTTCTCTCTCCATAACGAGTTTTAGTGTGGCTTGATCTTAGGCAAATCTTTTTTATTTCATCTTTACAATTTTATCAAATCACATTATCCAACCTACCTTAAAGATATGACAATTCATGTTAGGTAAATTTAGTGCTTTATATGAATTTATACAGACAGAAGACAATGGAAGTATATTAAGAATACAGGTAGGCTTAAATATAACTCTAAGTTGTTGCTTTTTGTTCCCCCTGTTACACCCAGTTTTTGAGTTGGGGAGGTTAACATCATGTTAAACCTGTTTTTTTTTTTTTTTTTGGTAGTGAGTGTTCATGAAGGGCCATACACAAACACAATAAACTGCAATTAAAAAAAAAAAGACAGGGCAAATTGGAACAGATACTTTTTCTAGAAACAATTATCAACTAGCATTTTTTAAAAAAAGTTGTGAAAATATTTTGCTTACTTTTAGGGAATATGACTTGGTCCAATGCATCTCAGGGATCTACAGTGAATACTTGGGGGAATGTGGATTGGTTATGAACATGAATGGAATATCATTTTATTATAATTAATCTTTAATCTGGTTTTATGTGTGTGTTTGACTCCTTTGCTTTCTCTTGGGACTCTTTTCCTCCTATTAGATTGCCTTGTCCAGACTTGATATGAGAACTTTTGCCTTCTCTGATTTTATCCTATTTTGTCCTGTTGGCTGGTGTCTTTTGAAGGCCTGTTCTTTGCTGAAAGGGAAGGGATGGAGAGTGGATTTGAGGGAAAGGGGAGGTGAGGCAGGGCAGCTGGGAGAATTGGAGGGAGGGGAATCTGTGGTTGAGATGAGAGAACAATCTTTTTTCAGTAAATTAAAAAAAATATTGTAGTATGAAATCATCAAAACTAATGTTAAATTAAAAATTAATAGATTCAATGAAAAGTATTTTAATGGAGGTCTAGGTTTCATGATCAAAGAGCAAGCTTTTATAATGTAAAGGAAATTAAAGATGTGTATTTTCTCACATTTTTAGCATCTTTGAATTTACAATAAAAATTAGAAAGCATTTTGTCATATTTCAGTTGTTCAACTGTTGCAATGATGGAAAGCAGAAAGGAAAACTGGGGTAGGCAGCATGGCCGGCTTCTCTTGATTCTGGACATGGTAGGGGAAGTAGCTGAAATAGGGACCTCTCTAGTACCACATAGGAAGTGTGCCCTAGAGCCAGGTTTGAGCCAGGAGTAGCATCAGAGTCCAAGATAGCAAATTGAAACCTGCCTTTGGAACACTGAGTATCAAAAATGGAGAACTCGGCACAGAAATTTCATAATACGTGATGACTTTGCAGAAAAATTTCTACTCCCTTAAACTTTATCTGAGATCTTCCTTCACAAGACATCTATTTAGTGACTTAACTGCCTGTCTACTCCATCTCAAACACACTTTGTGTGGTCTGACTTTCCCTGCCCAACCTTCTGTTGCCCACTTGATATTCCCTAGTCCAAAGTTTCAGGCAGTCTTTAATCAAGTCTGGTAGTTCCTTACCACACTATAATTCCTTTTCTCTGCCTAAAATGCCCAATAATGAGTGAAAAAAAAAAACTGACCCACATCTTTAAGTTCAAGAAAAACTCACTGCAATAGAGCCGATTCACAACCAACAAATATTTAGTGTTGAGCTGGGCCCTACACATATTAGGGGCAGATGCCCTTTTCCTTTCCTAACTCTGGGCTTCTCATTATTTCTATAAAAATCTGCCATGTGCTTCGTGACTTCCTACTCATTTTTCCTCTTTTTTTTTTTTTTTTTTTTTTTTTGGTTTTTGGTTTTTCGAGACAGGGTTTCTTTGTGTAGCTTTGCGCCTTTCCTGGAGCTCACTTGGTAGCCCAGGCTGGCCTCGAACTCACAGAGATCCGCCTGCCTCTGCCTCCCGAGTGCTGGGATTAAAGGCGTGCGCCACCAACGCCCAGCCTCATTTTTCCTCTTATTCAAATTTACTCTAACAATTTTATCTTAAGTCATAGTATGTTCAAACTGTTAAAACGTCATTTTATTAACAATGGCAAAAGCCATGTCATTCATTTATTTTGATGGAATCCAGAATAAAAATTAGTGACAATGCAATATATACTTATAGAAGAGTGTAAACTTAGAACCAGTTACCTGGCCCTCCACCCTCACAAAATTCAAATTTCAAAAATGTGATGCCAATATATACACACACTATTACACAGAACGCATAATTACTCGATAATTTGTTATATCTATGGCTTAGTGGTTCATTCACATGGTTTGAAATCAATATAAAAACTCTTTTTTTTTCTCATCTACCATAGATCCTTTTACCTATTCTAGGTGGGCACCTTTCAAGGTCTGAAAAATGCAAATGTAAGAGAAATGAAGTCACTTTTTTTTATTCCTTCTCTATTATTGGCCCTGGGGATGAATTCAGGGTTTTTTGCAAGCTAAGTATAATCCTTTTCTCTCTGTGTATGTTTATGTGTGCATGCCCATGAACAGTAATTTTTGAGGAGATACTCTTAGTAATCCAGAGTACACATAAGCACACACACATGCACATATACATCCATATTCAAGTGTGTACTTTCTGCATACTGTTTCATCACTTAAATCATCTCTGAGTTTTAGGACACAGACTCTTCTCTTTTGTTTGTCTTTAACTGGTTGCAGAACAGTGTTTTATGCACCATTGTTTGTGCGCACTAGTTCTTTATTGAAGACTCTTGGTCTGTATCTGAAATTTTGCCATTACAAGCAATTCTGAAGTGATATCTTAGTAAATCATATCTTGTACACTCTGAAAGTACACTCCAGTCAGTTCTCAGAAGTGGACCAAAACAGGAAGTATTAGTAATATTGGTGGTTATTGATAAATTGCTCTCCATAGGACATGTTCTGATTGTTTCCATCAATAGTGCATGGGATCACAAGAGTGTAGCTCTCCCCAGAGCCCTGACAAAAGTACAGTGAACATTTTTATCATCATACTGCATAAAAATGGCAAATGAAATTTCTTCCTTCCTTCCTTCCTTCCTTCCTTCCTTCCTTCCTTCCTTCCTTCCTTCCTTCCTTCCTCCCTTCCTCCCTCCCTTCCTCCCTCCCTCCTCCTTCCCTCCCTTCCCCCTCCCTCCTTTCTTTCCTTTCTAAATGTCTCATGGTTGGCCTGGAATTTTCTGTGCAGCCCAGTCTGACCTTAAACTCATAGACTTCTTGCTTGCTTCCACCACCCAAATGCTTGGAGTTTCAGGTATGGGCCATGATGCCCAGATCAAAAAGTTTTTTTTTTTTTTTTTCCAATTCCTTATTTCATATAGTTTCCTTCTCCCCCCTTCCCCGTGTATTGAAGCTTTTTATTTATTAAAGGTTTCTGATAGCTATTAATATTTCATTCCAACTTTTTGCCCTTGTGGTAGCATTTTGTTTTTATACTTTTTAAGCCTTACAGACTTTTAAATATCTAATGATCTCTCCATCCAGTTTAACTCTTGAATTTTCTCATTATAATTAGAGAATTAATGTAGGTTCTTGTATTTTATTTGAGACAGTTAATGTATGTTGCCGAGGCTGGTCTCAAATTCTCTCATCTTCTGCCGCATCCTCCTATATGCCAGGATTACAGGCAAGCTCCACTGTGCCTGGCTTCCTCTAAGTGTTTAGAAAAATTTGTCCTTGTTTTCTTCTAGCATGTTTATGCTTTACACTTTTTATCTACAAGAAGATTATCTAATAAAGAATTCATCTTTCGGTGATTATAAATTTTATACACCATTTAAAATTCACCTTTGTCTCATTGATTTGAGGTAGAACTTTATGATATAAAAATTTGACGTTTTTATTTCAATCTGTTCTTTATTCTATACAGTTTGTCAATTTATTCACGTGCTAATACTTTTAAGCATTTTGCATGTTGCAGCAGTGATAGGCTACTGAACGCCAGATACATGGTTAGAGAGTCAGGTGTAGTGACACACATCTGTGTCGTCAACACTAAGAAGCAGACCACAATTTGGAGCACAGTGTGGGCCACACAGGGGGACACTATGTCAAGCACAAGAACAATAACATTGTGATCAGTATGAAATGAGATATGCTAGGGCTGAAAACCCATGCTGGGTTTTACAGACTTGCTTTACATAATGAAGTTTATGACTATAGATACTGGTCTGTGGTAGAGCACTTGCCTAGAATGTATGAGACCCTGGGTTCAATGTAACATGGGAAGAAATTTTAAGTGTCTTATTAGTAGCTTTCATATTGACCATATGTTGAAATGAAAACATCTTTGACGGTAAATAAAATACTTTCAGTGCTTATATGCTTTTAAATTACTATAGATTTATTTTGTTAGTTGCAACTAGAACTGCTCTAAATTTTTTATGTGGTTGCTATGATCATGATAATTTTAATATGCTTAATAGCTGGGATTGACCTTATCTCATGGCTGTTTTGGAAAATGCTTATTAATACTTGTTAACTTTTTCCATATAAGTTTAGAATTAACTAGTATATTTTTAAAAAATTAATATTTTAATTAAACTATTACATCTCATTCATGAATTAGAGTAAAGAGAGTTTATATTTTTATTTTTTTCTTTGGGGCATGTTTTATTCATTGTTCTCAGCTCATGAAGGCAATGTTGCTTCAAGAAATACTTTTCACTAACTAATAGAGTTTATATTTTCATGATATTGAGTCATCCTATCCAATAACACGACAGGAGTTTCTATTTATGTTGTCATGGTCAGGTTTATTTTGGAGAATTTTTAATATTTACATACTTTAAGTCAGTTTTATGAATTTTATTCCAAAAGTTTCAAATTTTATTCCAAAATTTTATTCTGAAGTTACCAGTCTCTATAAACTAATCATATTCATTGCTAGCTTAATTCACTTCACTTTGATTTGTCCTTTTTTTGCTTTTATTCTTTAGTCTTTTCCAATAGTTACTTTTCTACAAATAATTTTACCACCATCTTTTTATTCTCTTCTCTTATTTTATCTTGTTCTCTTCTAATGAAATGAAATCTTATAGCTAATTTTTTTTTTCGAGACAGGGTTTCTCTGTGTAGCTTTGCACCTTTCCTGGGACTCACTTGGTAGCCCAGGCTGGCCTTGAACTCACAGAGATCCGCCTGCCTCTGCCTCCCGAGTGCTGGGATTAAAGGCGTGTGCCACCACGGCCCGGCTTATGAGTATTGTTTTTTTGTTTGAACTTTAGCAGAAAGACATTCATTAGAGGGGATGCTTGTTGAAAACTTCTCTCTCTCTCTCTCTCTCTCTCTCTCTCTCTCTCTCTCTCTCTCTCTTCTTTCCTCCTTTCACCCTATCCAGCTCCTCATTCTTCCACCCTCTCTTCATCCCTTTTTCCTTATCCAGCCTCCCTTCTTCTCAACATCTCTCCTTCTACTCCTCTCTGCTTTAAGTGAACAACACTCATTTATCTTTATTGACTTTTAAAGAAATGTAGAATGGGCATTTAATATTGTCATCCGCTCTTTCATATCTTAGTATTTACTTTATAAATTTTTCTTCTACCCATCAATTAGGTGGATTAACTAGGTATCAATAAATTTATAATATACTTTCTGGTATATTGTAAATTTAAGAAGCTTCTCGATTGAAGTTTTCAACATATTACTTGTTATATTAGCATTGATATTCACAAGTGAGATTTATCTGAACATGTTTCTGAATAGATTTTTCATACTTCATCGTGAATCTTTCATCACTGCATGTATCCTTAAAGTCATATTAAGTCTACATTTTTGAGCAGTTAAATTGCATTGAAACAAAATGTCTTTAAATTATTTACTTTCCTTCTACAAGCATTGAAAAGGATTTCCCTCATTTAATGTAAGGAGCTCCAGTTCTATGCTGGATTCTTCATTCTCTATGTTCTCATGGGATTTGGTCCCCTGTATCCACTCTCTGTTCTGGTTCTTTCCTTCAGAATTTAAACACATTTGTTTTAATCACATTTAAAATAAATTCTAAACTTTTAATAAGTTCAGTGATTCCAGAAAAACAAAGTCCTTTAAGCTAAGCTGTTCTTTCTATGGTTTCTACATCTTTCTCTCTTTTACTGATCATGGTTTTGGGGGGATTTTCAACATCCCAATTCTGTTTTCTCTCATTCTAAGCATTTCTGAGCACAGCTTACTAAACTGCCTTCTGGATGACCAATATCTGGTGCATCTGAAAACATAGCAAACATCTTCTGCTCTACTCCTCTACTCCCTCATTCAAATATCCTTTCCTTAGCATTTGTGGTAACTCTGATTGTTGATCTGTTCCTACCTGTCTTTCTCAGGGTCTAAAGGCAGGAAGCCAATTTGCTTTATAAAATCCTCAAACTTAGCACACATAAAAATAAATCATTATCATCTCCCTATACAAGACAGAGAGTGTTGCTTCCCCCTCAATATTCTCAACAGGAGTACATTGTGCATCAATTCTCCAGTTTTTCTAAATCAGAAATACCAAATACCTCCCTATTCTATTTTTTTTGACACAGGATCTTTCTATGTAGTCTTTGCTGTTATTAAACTCACTATGTAGACCAGGCTGGCCTTAAACTCACAGAGATCTGCCTGCCTCTGACTCTTGAGTGCTGGGGTTAAAGCCTTATGCCACCACACCTGGCTTAACCACCCTATTCCTTATAGTCCTTGTGTCTCAAGTTTTCTTGACTGAAACGTAAAATACTTCTCAAACCCATCTATTTTTTCCTTAGTCTAAACAATCCACCACGTGTCTCACCATATTATTGCTGCAGACTCTAGAGTCTTTTTTTTTCTCTTTCAGATGTTTCTTACATTACCAGTTAAATGGTCTTCTGGCTATACAGATCTGTGACTTAAAAACAAAACAAAACAAAACAAAAACAACAACAACAACAACAACAACAACAACAAAAACCTCTCGGTGACTTTGCATTTCTATCAGGAGGATATTCAAACTCCTTAGTATGTAAGATCAAGTCCTCTGTGTAGTCTGATGTCACTCACACCAAATTGTTTTTCTTACAAATTACCCTTCATACAAAATGATATTATTTCTGAATTTCTAAGATGAGAATATTTCTTTCACTTAACCACCACATGCTGGCTTTGTGGCCCTAGCTTTTGGAATCTCTCCAGGTCTTGTCATTTTATGAGGAGTCTTCAGTAATGTTTCACTCTTAGGCTCATTGAGACAAGTCATCTCAGATGCCGTTTTCATACTGAAGATGCCACATAACTGCATGTGCCTCCATGTTGTCTGATCATTGTTTTCAAAATGAAAACTGTGGAGAGTTAAGATTCATCAATCATCTCACCCTGACACGTAGATGAGAGTGGAGGGAGGAAGGAAGGAGTGAAAGAAGGAAGACTTGTCAGAACCCCAAATTGTATGGAATTTTGAGTTGCAGAAACCATGTGATAAAGTTCTTATTACCTTCAATCTGGTTGGCTGGACATTAAACTTCTCAGTCTCAGACACGATTAAAGTATTGTTCTATGAAAGTTGAATTTGACCTTTTTCTGTTGAAACCGATTAGGAATACATTAGATGCAATTTGGCAGTGATGAGAACATTGACAAGGGGTGGTTAGATTCAAATCACCCTATGATCCTCGGAAACCATCTAGTTCCCAAGCTGTGCCTGAGAATGATTAAATTAACTTGATTGGGAAGAAATCTAGTATTTATACTTCTATGAAGAGCTTCATACCCTCCTAGGGGATCAAATGCTCAAATAGTAGCATCATTGGGATGTCTACAACACATTCTTCCTCAGAATGACTGCAGATGGATAGGAGATTTTTCAGTTCTCATAGAGAAGAGAATACCCACCCTGCCATAGTGTCAAAAACAGAAAAATAGAAGACAGAAAGTGATTAGTAATATTAATTTTAATGTTGCAAAAAAAACAGTTGAATGAAATCTTGGAGAGTATTGAAAATCCTTAAGTTTGTGTAAGAAATCTGCTTTGCTCTTATTCATGCTCATCTCCCTTTAAATCTTTTGCATGTTGTTTGAGCTTCTTTGTATGCCCCCCCTACACACACACACACACACACACAACACACACACACAGAGGCACACACACATTCATGACACAGATGTCACTTATCCCCATATCAAGGCAATTTTTTGTGGAGTTCATTTTTGAGTACTTTTTTTTTTTTATCATTTTCGTATTTAAATTCTAAAATAATTTGATGATGAAGTATATCACCTCATTCATACATGTAAACTTGGCACTAAAGACATGGTATGTATAAATATTTTCTAACATAGAATGAATAGGTGATGAGAAGATGGAGCTGGGTGAATTCCCAGCAGAATACATGTTGCTAGGAGAGTGAACTGAAGGCAGCCACATCAGGGAGCTGAAGCTAGAGAAAGAGGAGCAAAGGAAGTGGACTGAAGTGAGAGTTCCAAAGGGCAAAGAGAGTTATCTCCGTTTTATGAAGGAGGTGTGTTCTATTGAAAAGTTGAAAGATGAGTAAAAGCATCAGAAATGGAAGTGTAATGTTGCAAAGTTTTGAGAATGGTTGCAATCTTAAAAGAAATAAGTAAAGAAGGGAGGTGATGGGTTATCATATTCACTGAATGAAGATAACCATGCCACAACCATGCCCAGTGTTAAATACATTAACAAAGCTACAGGTTGTTCAATCTTATTATCTTCCGGAATCCATACTAAAATTTGAGTAAATCTTGTGAAAATTTGGGGATGATCATATGCTAACAGGTTGAAGGATGAAAAGAATCTAATGATTTTAGTTTAAATGAAGAATTCCTACTCACATTTTCAGGTTATGATGAGTGTTAATTGCCAACTTGACAGAGACTATAATTACTTTGGAGGTGACCTTCTAGTGCATTACCTAGATTTTACATGAGAAGGGAAGACCTGCACACTGTGTGTATGGCATCTTTCTCTGGCTGTGATCCTAGACTGTTTAAGTGGGGAAAGAGAACTCTCCAGGAGTATGTATTGTTTTTTCTCTGCTTGCTGATTGTGAATGTGACATGATCAGCCTGGCACCTGGTCTTGCCACCTCGATCTTGTTACCATGATGGATCATACCTGAAACTTGAAGCAAAAATAAACCTTATATTCCTTAAGTTGTTTTTGCTGTGCAGTTTACCACAGTAATAGATAAACAACTAAGGCACAGTCTCCGTGAAGAAGCCATGAAAAATGAAGATGAAGAAGAAAGAGGGCATGGATAAAGTTTATAGGATTCCCTGCAGGTGATAAGAAGAGAAAATGAGTGAGTCCAAGGGGACAGAAGACAGTTGGCTTGTGAGATGTGGGGGAGTATCTTTCCCACTAGGCTGTCATTTGTATAGGATGCTACTCAGGCCGACTTTACAAATCAACATGCACATCCTTTCTACCTTCACTACAGGAATTCTTTTCCATTACTATCTGAGAAGGAGAATAAGGGGAATAGACAATATGGAAACATTTAACAATAGTAATGTTCCTCTAGAGTTCCTACATCTGTTGCACATATATGTGTTCTGGGAACAATGTGCCATGCTTATTTTGTTGGAATCTATTTGGAGAGTGCAAAGTATATTTATTTCAAACCTTTAAAATATCTCAATTCCTTGATTTTCTAACAGAGACAAATCCCTATAAAAGAGTAACTGGTTAGATTAAAAGACCTTCTACCTAATCTATCCCTGGATTTCAGACTATAGAGCAAGATAGCACATTTGTCTGACAAATATTTATGTCAGTTAATATCAGTTTTGTTATCACCATCTGTGTTCCACTGTATTTTAATAATATGAACAGAGATATGTGTATGAATGTGGATTTGCAAGAGATATCATCATTAATTTCTACATAACTAAATGAGTTTTGTTGGTCTAAAACTGTTGAGAACAAAGTTAAATAGCAACTTGAATGGTATTTCATGTCCTTAGGAATATTGATATTCTAGAGAAGAGTCTGCTGAAGAATGAAGAAAATGATACCAAATTAAAGATAATTTAAATGATAACTCCAGGGCAAAAAAATCTGATTTCAATATGTAAGGAAATTATCATATAATATTGTGGTTATTCATTGAGAATTTGTATAGAATGGGACCTATTATTTATTTTTAGATTGTTAATTGTCAAATAACCCCATGCCAAGTTGTACTACATATTTTATGCAACAAATGTGTGAGGGAATTGCATGATTTACTTTGTAATTTCATTACTTAACTTTTCTTTCAATATGAAGAAGAAATGTCATAGAGATTATTGTCTAGAAGAACACATAAGCTTTACACATGTATACATGATCTAAAAAAAGTATTTTCTATTATCTTAATATATATCTTCAAGCCATATAATCACAGAAGTCAAATAGAAAGGTAAATTCATTTGTATCTTCTAGAATGAAGATAAAAATCTTTGTGTGTATGTGTGTATATTGTCTCTTTGTGTGTATGTATGTAGTCTATCTCACATGTGAGCCCATGTGACTGGATGCCATAGGTTGATGCCTCATTTATTTGTTTAATATACTTTTCATCTTATTTACATTTTTTGAAACAAGGGCTCTCAGTATACCTGGAGCTCACTGATTGGTTGGGATGGTGTCCGATGACTGCCAGGTATCCTTTAGTATCTGCCTGCCTCCTTCCCCCTGGTCCCAATGCTTGGATTTTTACCTGAGTGTCAGTGCTGTGGATATCACTCTATATAAATAAAACACTGATGGCCAATGACCAGGCAGGAAGTATAGGCGGGACAAAGAGAGAGGAGAATTGGGGAAACAGGAAGAAGGAGGGGAGACACTGCAGCCACCGCCAGGACAAGCAACATGTAGAGACTCTGGTAAGCCACCAGCCACGTGGCAAGGTATAGATTTATAGAAATGGGTTAATTTAAGATAAAAGAGCAGTTAGCAAGAAGCCTGCCACGGCCATACAGTTTATAAGTGATATAAGCGTCTGAGTGATTATTTTATAAGTGGATTGTGGGACTGCGGGGCTTGGGGAACCTGGAGAGAAGCCCTCCAGCTACATGTCAGAGATAGAATACATATCTTTGTGCTTGTATATTCAAGTACTTTACTGACTGAGCCAGCTCCCAAGCCTTCCCAAATTTTAGTTTATTAATCGTTTGTAATAATATTCTAGATGCTAGCTTTAATATAGTGGCAGGCATTTTCACATAATGCCACATAGTTTCTACAGTTCTCATTTTTATATGCCCATAACAATCAAGTAATCATTTTTATTTATTAAAAATCCCTTACTGTGACAGAGTTTCATTGTCTGTTTTTTCCACTATAAGTAATGTTAAAACACTTTAAAATACAGTTTTCATCTTTGGATTTTGTTAGGCCCATGTTTGATCACAGATTATCTTGTTTACAGTGACTTTGGGGAGTCGCATAATTTTAAAAGTGTGTGTACATGCATGTTTGTATTTGTGCACATATGTTCAAGTACATGCCAGTGCCTATATCATTATTCACCTTATCTTTTGGGACATGGTCTCTCATTGAACCTTACTTTTACTTACTGTGTAGAATGGATGACTAGTGAGCCTCAAGGAGCTGTCTCTCTCTTCCTCTTAGCCTTAGAGTTACAGGCAAGTGCAACTATGTGCCTGGTTTCTTACATAGGAGCTATAAATCTGAAGCTCGTGCTTGCATGGTAGATACTTTAACTACTGACCTATCTTAATGAGGGATTTTCTAGATCAGACTGGCCTGTGAGCATGTCTGTGGGGCATTCTCTTGACTGCCTTAACTAGTGTGAGAAGACCCACCCTGAAAGTAAGCTATACTAATCAATGATTTGGTGTCATGGATGGCCTAAAAATAGAGAGACCTAGCTTAGCAAAAAGCATGCATGCATTTTCTGCTCCTGGCTATGGAAATGACTAGTTGTTTCAACTGTCTGCCTTGACTTTCCTACTATGATGGGACTGTAACCTGAATTTGTGAGCCAAAATAAAGCCATTATCACTTAAGTTGCTTTTTTCTCATGGTATTTTATCACAGCCACAGACTGACAAGGACAAGTAATGAGAAGATCTGGGTGTTAGTCATGGATGAAAAGTCATCACAACTTTTTCCACTTGCATTCTGCTATCTTCCAGTTACAGATTAGGTTAGTCACACTTACATCACTGTAATAGGACATCGGATAGAAACAATTTATAAGGAAGAAGGATTTGCTTTGGCTAATGGTTTCAGGGGGTTGGGTCCACGGTTAGCTGCTTCTGTTGTTGTGGGCCTGTGATGGGGCAGAACATCATGGTGGCAGAAACATGTGGGTACCACCTCATGGCATCCAGGAAGCAAACAGAGGGAGACACATACACACAGAGGAGAGAGAGAGAGAGAGAGAGAGAGAGAGAGAGAGAGAGAGAGAGAGAGAGAGAGAGAGAGAGAGAGACTTACCTGTACCAGCAAGCTTCCTTTTAGCACTTTTGTTCTTCATAGGCATCTGCCCTATATAATGGTGCTTCCCACATTTAGGGCAGATCTTCTCCCTCACTGCTATTCTTCAGATCAATAGTGTCTGGAAATGCCCTCACAAAAATACCTAGATGTGTGTTTTACTAATCCCCCCATTAGCCTCTCGCCCCCATTGAAATTGATAATCACAATTAGTCATTGCATGGTTTTAGTATCTTGAAAGATTCAGTGACACCCTTTCCTTTACAAGATGGATAGGCTACCCACACAGCAGAGCAGACTACACATCTCATATATGATACTTTTCACCTCAAGATTTGTCTTCTGGTATTGTTATTTTATAAATCCTATCCAATACACAGAATCCATGTTCTTTCTCAGGCTTCCTCATTCACACAATCTCATAAATTAGTTTATCATTCTTTGCTTGATGAGCCCTGACTCACTTGTCAAGATTTAAAACATGTGATCTAATATTTTGAGTTTTCTATTCCTGGACTCTCCAAATGGAATTGGTCATTTTAGGCTCTCTGTTCATACCACATATTTCTTTGTTCTTTTTCTCAATGGGATTTTCTCGACATTCAGCTGTAGCCCTGTATTTTAACCTAGGAAAGGCAGTTTCTAGTTATTCTAGTATTTCTGCCCAGAGTCTACACTTGATGCTTAAGAAATGTAGGCTAGGCATGGTGACACATGTTTGTGATACGAACATTTGGGCGGTGGAGTCAGGAATATTAGGACAAGTTTATCCTTGTCTGCACAATGAGTTAGAAGCCGACCTGGGCTATTTGAGAGTATGTCTCAAAAAAGAAACAAAAATATTCAACCAACCAAAAACCCTTCCCCATTAATGAAAGAGAACACACACACACACACACACACACACACACACACACACACACACACACAAAGTAAATAAGAAATAATAAGTAATAAGATGGGGCACAGTCAGTGTGACAGAGCTGAATATCAGGTAATAAAGTAAGTTTGAAGGCTGCTAGCTTTGGGCAAATCTCATGAAGATTTGCTTTTATCAGGGAAAGACAGAAGAGCCAGGCCATGCAAATGAACTAGGAGAAGAAAAACAGCCAGAGTTGGACAAACCCTTAAAGGGACTTCATTCCCTATTTCCAGTAATCTTTTCTAAAGGACCCTGCTTCCAGAATATTTTATTGAAGTATGATTTTAATAAAGTCTAGAGCCATTTGACCATCCTCTGAATGTTCCTTGTAACTGTAAGGCTATATCTAAATTAAAGCTAATGACCAAACAGAGATATTTTTTCCTCTGTTAATTCTGGCAAGAAAGACCCATTAGTGAATTGATGAATTAGAGACTGTTTATAAGTTATTGAGAGGAATGCTCATGTATTCCCTGAAGCAATCTCCTCTATCTTGGAAAGTTATAACTGATCTGTTCAGTAAGACTTGCAGGATGTCATTGAAAGCAGCTTTGCTTTGCTTCTTGCTACACTAACAAAATTTCATCAGTGGGGAGACGTTAGTCTTATAACCCTGCGTGCCAACTCACACACCTCTGACCCCGCATGGTAACTCACACAATCTAGAGTTCGTTTTATTCTTAGATACCAGAAAGCAAAGAGTCGTTTTACGTCCAAAGCCTAGTTCCCACTGAGTTATCAGAAATGCCTGTTGCTCTATGTAATAGGCAACTTCCAACTGCATGCATGGCTATGGTATCCATCTTTTCCAAATGGAATGGGGCCTAGCTCTTGCCTTCTCTCATTGCTACATCCTACTCCTCACTGGCTAGTTGGCCAGGGCTCAAGTTCAGATCAGTGGTTCTCAACTTTCCTTAAGCCGTGACCCTTTAATACAGTTCCCCATATTGTGGTTACCTTCAACCATAAAATTATTTTGTTGCTACTTCATAACTGTAATTTTGTTACTGTAACAAATCGTAATGAAAACACCTGTGTTTTCTAATGGTCTTAAGTGACCCCCTGAAAAGGTCAGTCATCCTTCCCCTCAGGGGCAGCAACTCACAGGTTGAAAACCACTGCTCTGAGGGAATTTTGAGTAGGAGGTTGAGAAAGTCTCATTTGGTATCTTAGTTAGAGTTTATATTGTTGTGATAAACACCATTACCAAGAGAAACATGGAGATAAAAGGGCTTATATTTGGGGAAGTAAGTCAGGTCAGGAATTCAAGGCAGGAAACTGGAGGCAGGAAATGATGCAGAGGCCATGGAGGAACACTGCTTACTCACTAGTTTCTCAGTGCTTGCTCAGCATTCTTTCTCAAAGTATCCAAGACCACTAGCCCAGAATGGCACCACCCCCCTTATCAGTTATTAATAAGAAAATGTATTACAGGCTTGTCCATAGGCCAATCTGGTGGGGGCAGTTTCTCAGTTAAGACTCTTTCTTCCTGAATCACGATATCCTGTACCAAGTTGACATAAAACCAGCCAGAACATTTGGCTTACACTGCTCTAAGGTCACAGTGAGAGTTTAAGTCTGTTTGTTTGTTTTTTTACCATTTACCAACCTTAGAAAAACATTTGTTTTTAATAGCACATAATAATTATGTCTACTGATGAAGCAAAACATGACGTTTTGATGTATGTAGATATAACAGAGTCAACCAAACTACTTAACATACCAGTCACCTCACCAATTCAGCATTTGCATATGTGTGGTGAGAATTCTAAAAATCTATTGTAGCAGTTTCAAAATATGTCACAAATGGTTACCAGCAGTACAGCAGGTCACACATAACTGAATCTAACTTAAACTTTGTCTGCTTTGTTGGCTAGCTCCCTTCTTTCCATTCCCTACTCCCCATCAAGATCCATTCCATCCAGTGTTTCTGTGACTGACTGTTTAGATTCCCTATCTAAGTGAAGTTCCATCTGCTTTCCTGTGTCTAGCTTATCACTTCACATATTATCTTTTAGCTTCATCCATTTTGACACACACTAGAGCATTTGCTCTTCTGAGAAGATTATGTTCATTCTTCAGAGATCTTTCCCAGGTACCCTTGACCCTACTTCCATAGAGATGGGTCATTGGACACAGACAGCACATTTTCCTGTAACTGTTCTATCTGGTTATTCTATGTCACTTGGAGTCCACTTGGCCTTCCAGACAATCTCCTAGCCAAATTGTCACCAGCTTCTGGCTGGCTTGTAGTCAGCTACAAACCCCTTGATCTTACAGTCAGTAGAAAAAGGCACATGTGGTGTGCCCACCTCCATCTGTCTAATTGTCTTGTCCTCACTTGGAGACTCTCGCCGTTAAATTCCTGAGGCATGTATCAAACACAGACCTGCTTGGCTCCAGATTTCAGGTGATACATAGCAATTACCTTGTTGTTCCTCTCTGTAAGCTGAAAGGAGACAATAAAGGGAATGTCTCCATTCATCCTTTGTAGAAAAGAAGCCACATTGGTGTGTGTCCCTACAGAAAAAGGGTCCTCACTCACAAATCCTTTCTCAGTTTTCAAAACTTGAAAATCCTGGCAGTCTTAGTGAGAATGTGGATTTTTGAGTTCCATACATTTCTCTACCACCCTTTATTAAATTCTAAGCGTGACATGGCAGTGCCTTTAGAATATATTCATTATAGAATCTTACTATCTAAATTGAAGCTTCACCTTTAAAACCCCCTTGCTGAAAATATTCACAAAAATAATTTTGAAATATAAATGTATTACTATTCAGTGACAGGTATTAACAATATTTATATGTGAAAATAAGAACAAGAACCTACATAGAGGCCCTAAAGTCACACATGGATTAATTGTTCTTTAGACTTTTACTATTGATCTTGTTGTGATACACTCCCAGATAAAGTGGTGTCCTTGTAAATCTTAATGACTTTCAAAAATATGTAGCTTGGAAGTGTATTGGATTCCACACACATGCATGTGTGTTTATATGGAATTGGAAAATGTAGCTCACTCTGAGGGCCTGTGAAGTGCTAGCCTCTGACACCAGTCCTAAGAGCAGGACATATGACTTCAGTAAAAGAAGAATTGCTTGTCTCTAAGTTCCATAAGATGATTAAATTGTCATTTTACATCAGAAGGTACAAAACAGCAGAGACACAGGATGAAAAATTCTAGAGATCTCATGTGTGCCAGGAAGATGACAGAGAGTAAAATTGAACTACATTTGAGATTTATACCACTGACAGATCCTATATGGATCCCATAATACTGTATTATGTACCCTAAATGATAAAATACAATCTATTATGTAAAAAATAAGCTGGCAGCTATAGCTGGTTCCCCCCCCCCCCAGGTATCCATTTATCTTTTCTTTGTATGTTGTTCCTGTTTCATACTCAGGCAAGTATTGGCCCTGTTTCTTGGTTACTTTTCTGTTGTTGTCACAGAACCCCTTGACAACAAAACTTTAAAAAGAAAGAGTTTGCTTTGGATCACATTTTCAAGTACAGTCCTTTATGGCAGAAAGGTCTGGAGGAGGTGGGAATGGGGGGTAGGCTGGGGGGAAGGGGAGGTGGGCAGGAGGGGTCAGAACAAGCGAATCCATGACTGATATGTAGAACTGAATTGTATTGCAAAATAAAATTAAATTAAATTTTTAAAAAAGTCATACGTAAAGTCACAGAGCTTGATCAGCTGGTTACATTGCATCTACAGTTACAAAGGAAAACCAAGGAATACAGTTGCATAGCTCACTATCTCCTCTGTATACAACCCTGGATCGCAGTCCAGGGAATTGTGCTGCCAGCAGTGGGCCAGTCTTCCCTCCTCTGCTAATGTAGTCAAGAAACTCCCCGCAGACAGACCTACAGGCTCATCTCTCAGGTGGTTCCACACCTCAGCAAATTGAAAACCGAGATGGGTGGGTGCCCTGTATTTGGTTATATCTCTTATTTCCAGTCCATGCCTCCCTTTTGTGACTTTTATGATTCTATGTTCCCTTTTTATAACATAACCAACTTCATATCAGCAATATTGATCTGTGCAGTAGATATCCAAAATTATTCTGATTAAAATGATTCAGCCATGTGGATGACTGGAAACTAGTTCAGCCCTGTAGGATGGCCAATATTTGCATGTTAAAAAGGGAGGCTTAATTTTTAAAATTAATCTGTAAAGACACAAGTGTACTTTGCTCAGGACTGGTATCCAATTTTATGTTTTCCATATTTGCTGATGAATTTTGAGCTTTTGTTAGGCATGGGCATTGTAAGTGAGTATTTTATGGAGTCCAGGAAAGATATTTTCAGACAAGGTTGTTGTGTTCTGAGATATAGCAGCTATACCTTCATAGTCAATGTCTTAGACAGTTATGACCTTGATGAAACCATAAAGAAAACTAAAATCTAAAGGTTTCATAGATCCAGTCCTAGAAGTTGAAAAATCAGTATTGAGAGATGGGGTCTGAGGAGAAAAGCAAGGAATTTCAAGACCTACACAGTTGTTAAGAGTTCTTCAGTGAGGAAATCTGAGCTAAAATACAACATGAGAAGGGAAGACTAGATTATGCCTCCCGTTTAATCATGACCTTTCAGTCATGATTTTGCGAATCCCCCTTCTCCCACTGTATGACACGGGAGTCTTCTTTCTCTCCCACAGCTATCTGCTTCCCTACAGAAACCAGAGGCTGCCAAAGGTTAGTTCCAAAGAGAAGTGACTAAGGCAAGCAAATCCCATTGTGTTCTCCAGCGGTGATAGGCAGCTTCTGAGGAGAGGGCTGATGAGTATGCCGGAGCATGCGTGTTGTGAGTCAGTCCTGCTGCTGGAGATGTTTTCCTCAGCTCAGGTAATAGGTAATTTGGTCTGCACTACAATGAGGAAGGCAACACTGAATAATGCATACATACAAAGTGCTTGGAATTACTATCTAATGAAGTCTAGACAAAGCAATCCTTTGCTACCATAAGTGGGCACAGCTACACCAGAGCCTTTTCCAAATAAATACTGATGTGGAACATTAGGTGGGAAAATGGCTTGACAAATTCAATATAGGTGGTGTATTAGTAGAGCGTAGCTGTGGTTACAAGAAAAAGAGTGGAGAGGAAGGGGGAACAGAAGGCCATTCGTGTGAAGATAATCGGAGGCTAAGTGGACTTGCTTCTTTAAAGAAGAGTTTGAGAACATGTTCATTGTTTAAGACCAGTGAATTATAAGCCCCTGCAGCTGCACACTGAGGAAGTCCTCCACACATAAAGAGGTCATAGTGTCTGCTCAGGCAGCAGCAGCAAGAGTGCTGTAAACACAACACAGATCCTAATCGTCTCCCTCAGCTAGGCTTTGCAGTGCTGTCTGCAGAAAGAAAGATCTCATCGGTAAAAATAACCACGATGTTTTCATGGGGCCAGACATCTGCTCTTGACTGCGAGTGGCATGAAAGGGGATTTATTTTCTGGTGGAGTTCTGTCCTTCTGCAGAGGCATATCTTTGAAATTAATTGACCATCTCAACAGAATGGCCTACATTCATATCTGTAAATTAATCTAATTAGGTCCTGCTCCTTGGGTTAAAATTGCCATTGAGCTCTTGTGGAAGCCTAATCGTGCTCTTGCTCTTCCACTACATGTTGGGTACAGCAATGATAAACAGAAAGTGCCAGCCAGGTATTGGGGAATTCAGCGACCACATTATGTAAGTAGAGAAGTCAATCCTCTGTGTGGTCATGTGTATATCAGGTATGAACTCTACACTCATATGTAAATATGTATCTTTAAAAAATTTTAAATTCTTTCCCTTTTTTTGAAATTGTAATATAATGACATCATCATTCCCTTCTCTTTCCTCCCTCCAAACACTCTCATATATCCAACCTTGCTCTCTTTCAAATTCATGGCCTCTTTTTTTAGTTTATTGTTGTTACACACATATATGTACACATGTATACATATATCTTTCTAAAAATATTATGTATGACTTGCTCAGTTTATATAATTTCAATTGTATGTATGCTTTCAGGGCTGACTATTTGGTATTGGGTAGTCAATTTGGAGGCACTTCCTGAACAAGCATATTTCTCCTACACTCAGCATTCCTTAGTGGCCTGTAGTTGAGACCAGGAGTTCCCCTGTCTTCATTAGAATGTCTATTCTTCTTGTCCTTACTTAGCACATATTTAGGCAGTCATGTTGTTGAGACTTAATGGATGTAACTTCTGACATTACTATAAGACAAAACTTCACAGCAAACTCCCTGATCCTCTGGCTCTTACGATCTTTCTATTCCTTCTTCCACAATGATCCTTTGAAGTTGTTTTCTAGATGTATCCGTTGGGGCTAGGCTCCACCACTGTGAAGTTTGATTGGTAGTAGTTTTCTGTAATTTTCTATGTCTGCTGCTGCAAAAAAAAATTTTGTTTTTCGTTGAGGAGGAGTGAGGGTAACAGTTATCTCTGTGTATATTTAGAATGTAGTCAGGGATTACGGTGGTTTAGTAAAATGAACAGTTGTGGAGCCAAGTCCCAATGGATACATCTGGAAAGCAACTCCCTTACATAAAGCTCAAGGAATTGTGGAAGAGGGGATGGGAGATAGTAGAAGACAAGGGATCAGGGAGTTTGTCATGAAATTGTGTCTTCAAGGTTTCCAGTACCAGGCTTTATTTCTCTGCTGTTGAGTGGATCTTAAGTCCAAATAGAGAGCTGTTGGCCAACACCAAAATATTCATGCCATCACTGCACCTTTAGGGTTATTGTACCATGCTCATCATTGTTGTGGTTCCTGGGTGACAAAGCTGGGTATGAGTGTTGGTGGCTTCCCTCCTTGGAAAGCTTGCCTATAGCCTTCTGGTATCATAAAAGCTAGTTCTTGGGAGAAGGGGCTTGAAAAAGGCTTTGAAGATGCGAACTCTCTTAGCACAGGGAGGATATGTAAATAGTTCACAACTCCTCAGCCTGCAAGGTAGGAATAGAGAGCTGGGCAAATGCAAATTCCAACATCATCCTTTTGGATCTGATTTCTTAACTGGAGGAAATATAGGACTTTCTTAGAAAGCATACTGTAATACTGAGTACCTATTCTATTCAGTGGGCAGTAAGTAGATAGAACCAAGTAGGCTTCTGGATATCTTACCAAATGGTCATTAACTTGACCCCTTTTGTGGAATGCATTTAGTGTCTCAATGTTTGCTTCCTAGGGATGTTGCAATTCTTTTTCCCTTTTATTGAAAATAGACTTCTTTTGACACGGTATATCCTGATTATTGTTTCCCTTCCCTATATTAAAGGAGTACAGGGGTTCACAGAGATACCTCGTTTTGCTACAAAGGCAAAACACAGCCACAGCAGCACCATATTTGTTTTTTGTTTGTTTGTTTTTAACATTTATAATCAGTTCATGCTGCCTTTATATGCTTGCTGTATATGAATTGTAAATTCTCTGGTGAAATAATCTCTTCTTGAAGGAAGTCTTTCTTTTATTTGAGTAGCAAAGGAGCAGAAAAGGATTTCTTCAGAATGATTTTTAGATGGCAGGTCAATGTCAAAAGGCTATGGTTGCCTAATAGATAGCAGGACATACTAACCAGTACCCTGTGGGCTCATTGTGATTTCACAACATATCCTGCACACATCAGCAACCTGAGTGGTGTTGACAGTCAGGTTCTAAGCCAAGTTAATAGAGTTAATACTAGGCTAAGAAATCAGTAGAAGTGTTCATGTGGGGATACTAGTCAGATTTGTAGACTGACCCTAAGTAGTCTCAGTATTATGTTTTCCTTCTTTTAAAAAAATCTATACAATATTATTAAAATTGAGAAAAATGAAACTCTCAAAAAAGCATATGAATGCTATTAAGTGAGCTGTCTAGTGATATTAGCTGAAGAATCTATTATAAGGAAACAAAAGCCTAAGAAAAATGAACATTATGCCCACTTTCCACCCTCTCTGATGAACACTAGACTTCTGACAGATGTAAAGATGCTTTGGAATTAAGTCAGTCTGTTAGTAGAGCTACCAAATATTTGTGTAGATATGGGTAGAGAAAGAAGGTGCCCTGAACACTGAAACAGTGGATGATCTCCAAACTCGTGCAGCCACAGGCTATGTGACCTGAGGAGTTGCATAGCATTTGTCTGTCCAATGACTTGATCAGGAAAATGAGGAAATGAGGCATGTTCTCTGCCTACTTGAAGATATGAATCTCAAGCAAGATACTAACAGTGAGAAGCACACCCACTACCTATTACCAACTATGCATTCTTGTCATTAGTATGGGAAGTAAAGGTGTTAAAATGGAGATCCAATTTAATATATGTAAAAGAGAAAGCTGGGCAATGGAGCATCTTCTTAGTCACATCAAAGTGGGTGATACTATTTGTTATTCACAGAAAAATGCATGAGCAGAGATAAATAAACTGGCTTTACTATCCACTGTGTGCCTCTGTTGTGAAGAACTTTCCCTTTCACTTCTTAACAAAGACCAAGCTGTAGAAACCTTTCATTCCCTTCTATCATTCAATCACCTGATACTTCCTGCCTATTTCAGTACTTTCCACTTAATGGTGCCTGATGGCAAATTCATTGGTTGTTGTAGACATGCCCAGTAACACTCAGGGTGGGGCTCTGGATTTCCAGAGGTTAATAATCGCCTAATGGCTTGACAGTCAGTGATCAGTATTCAAAGGACTCAACTAATAGAGATTAACAGAGATTTAGCAGTAGTCTTCTTTGGTTGCTAAGAAGACTATTGTAGAAGGAAGCTGTGCCCTGAAAACTTGTTGGGGAATCATTTGATTTGGGTTTCCAGAGTGCAGTTCATGCAGCTCTAGGCTCAACAGAACAGTGAGGTACAGGTAGAGGAGGAGTACCAGATAGTGAAGGTGAATGATCACATCTGTGCTCCTTTGTTTAGTAATTGAAAGAATTGATTTTTCTAATTTATTCAGAACCCTAGTTTCCTCATCTGTGTGAAAACCTTGGTGGTGAACATTTACTTAGTGTATTGGGCACTTGCCATGTGAGGGGAGGGAGACTCAATAAGTGTTTATATGTATTGGGAATGACAGAAAATAAAGTACTTTGCTAGCAAGGAATTAAGAAACTGTATCTCTTTTATTACTGTTCATGAGGATCAGCATGGAAAGAGGACTATAGGAATACAGTTACTCTATGGAAGTCTGGTTCTATGAAATACCCAAGCATGCTGCCATTCCTTATACAGAATGAATGTAATGGCACTTGTTATTAGTTAAACACATCCTTCTGTACACCTGAATAGATTACGCAAAACACAGTAAAAAAGTAATTTACAAATAGTTCTTATAGTGCAATGTTTAGGGGATAATTGCAAGAGAATGGTCTGCATGTGTTCAGTATTGATACAAACTCTGAAGGCCTATGTATGAAGTAGGTAAATGCTGTGGAACGTCATTCTGTATGCTGCTGTGAAAGTATCTTGATAAATAAGATGCTGATGAGCCAGTTGCCAGGCATGAAGCATAGGTGGGATAAGCAGATAAGGAGAATTCTGGGAAGAGGAAGGCTGAGTCAGGGGATGCCAGCCCTCCGTCCAGGGAGCAGCATGTAATGGCACACAGGTAAAGCCACGGGAAATGTGGCAACATATAGATTAACAGAAATGGGCTTAGTTTGAGTGTAGGGGCTAGTCATTAAGAAGCCTGAGCTAATGGCTGAGCAGTTTTAATTAATATAAGCTTTTGGGTGTTTACTTGGGTCTGAGCATCTGTGGACCAGGCGGGACACAGGAAAACTTTCAGCTACAGGTAAATGATGCTTAAATATCTGGAAAGAGACTGAGGGCCTATGAAAGGGCAGAGGTTTGTATTTGTTGCCATAACCTCATCCATATCATCTCACCAATATGCTCTGCATTAGGCAAATTACATTTTTTATTTTTAGAACTTTCTGTAAGTCAAATATGTTTTAATTCATAGTTTTTTTTTTTTTTTTTTTTTTTTTTTTTTTTTTTTTTTTTTTTTAACCACAAATGTGGAACTCACGCATACAGATGTGACTGTATGACCTAATGATGGGATTAAAGGAACAAAGCAGGGGCCTGGTGAAATGGCTCAGCAAGGAAAAATGCTTCCTGCAAAGACTGATGACATGAGTTTGATTCCTGGATCCTACAGTAGGAGAACTTTCTCAAGTTGTCCTCTGCCTTCCATACCCATGACCTGGCATGCATCATGCATACATGCACGCAAATACCCTCTCATGCACACACACACACACACACACACACACACACACACGCACCCACGCACACGCACATGCACACATGAGAGCGCGCACACACACGCTAATAGTAATAAATAAAAATTAATAACACAATAAAATAAGGCTAACCTGAAAAGAGACTTGAAGGAATATATTTAGAAGACTATATCTGAAACTAATCAAAGCCACCATTTCATTCAATAACAGTGATAGTGATCATTATTTAGTAGATTAGGGGAGTTATATCACTTTCTCAGATCCCATAGCTAGTGAGTGCAGGACTTGAAATCAGCTCTCAGAGTTTTAATGCTAATATCAATATGCTATGCTACACCACCTTAACAATAAACATACCAAAATGACATGTTGGTGATAATACCTAGATGACAGCTTCTTCTCAGTTCACACATACCACACACACCAATAAAGCCTCTGCATTTCAGGGATTGTGGCTCATGCAGAAATTTCATATTCTAATTGAAATTTCTGATCCTCTTTTTGGGTTCCCAACTTTACAGTAGAAAGTTCCTAACTAATATATTTCTTTGACAAATATAATAAAGTATGTATGTTGTTCTACCTGGAAATCTTTAAATTATCTCTTTAGACTTTCAGCACACAATTTACAAGTGACAGGCAACATATTTCATTATCTTTATGTTTGAAATAACTTTCAAAAGAGAAGAGAGGGGCGTTTGACATTATTGTAATCAATTCTGTCAGAAATATTATTGGATTTACTTGATTTTGTGAACACAATCATTTTTCATTGTTATTCTGAGTTTTCTCAGATGTTTTACAGGAGGCTAACATAAATAGTAAAATATGCTTCACTAAGACATCTGTTGAAAAAGTAATGAGGAGATGCTCTTCTGAGCAAAGGCACTTTAGAAAATTATGATGGTCTCTTTTTATAGCAATGAGGCAAGTCCCTGGGTGTCATTGGGCTAACACAGACTACTATGCAGTACCAATAATGGCAGTCTGGCAGCCCACATGCCAGCTGATTTTGTTAGGTTCAGAGCATTCAGGAAGAAATCACATCCTAGAAGTCTATACTGAAAAGTGTAAACTACACAGCTAGGAGACAGTCCAAGCTCCAACAAGTTTTTATCAGTCAACATTGCCACCACTTTGAAGAGTCTTATTCAAATTCGGTGCTTTATTGGCTCAAAAAAAAAAATCTTTGTATGAAGGTTCAATTTTCTGCCCAGTTGTCATTGATATGTTGTCCTGTCTCATGGAGAATTAAGGCTAATAAAAGCACAGAGCAGGTATTTATACGGCAGGCAGTCAGGCATAACCCATGTTGGAAAGTCTCAAGTGTAGCTGATTCTCTATTTATGCAGATGAAGGGAATCTACTTTTAACCCCAGGAACAATTCAGGACTAGGGAAGGACTATATACGCAGTGTAAGTAAAATCATTAAAATTTAAAAGCTATCATCATGTGTCCTTAGATGACTCTTACCTTCTTAGAGCTCTTCTTACTCACTTAGTTTCCTTAACAAAGAAACACACTCTTCATACATGTGAAGATAATCTGACAGGAGCCTTTGACCTAAATTGTGGAAGGCATACATTATCCTCATTTTCCATGTAATGGGATCTGAATAACCGAGAACATAATAAAATGATCTGCTACTCAGCTCTAAAGCAGAAAAGCTCACAGTACAGGGAATCTACTACTGAGAACCTACAACACCAAAATCTCGGGAACATTTTATTTTTACCTTAGATATAAACTAGAAAGAGAGATGAACACATATTTCTCTTGTTCTTGCTGTTCTATCTGCCCTGAGCTGATCTCCAAGTCCTCTGGTGTATAGTATGTGCCTGAGTGGTTTGTGTTTGGAATTTGTGTGTCACTTACATTTTTATAAAATGGGATCTATTCTCCAGATCATTTAGGGCAGACCTTGAGTGAAAATTTATTTACATATACATGAAAAGGAAAATGTGAGCTGTTTTAATCCCTCAACTAATATTGAGTTATTTTTATGACTTAATGTTTGGCCTTGTCATATGTGGCTTCTCAGGAGAGAAGAATATAGCAGTGACTTTGGTGTTTTTACACTCCAAGGGCCTGGCATACAGAAGGCAGCTCAAATTCAACAGGATATGGCTGAATGTTTATGAATTTAAATCATAAAATTCTTCTGAAGAAAAGTAATTTTCTTCCTTTCAGATATGGCTAGCTAGCCAAATTTAGCAAGCATATGCTAAAATTACCTGGGGAAGTATTATAACTGGGTATGAGTTAGGGTTAGCCCATTAGATATCAGAATGTGAGTACTTCAAATAACTTGATGAGCTGGGCTTCTCTGACTTTTACCTGGTACCAAGTACTCACTCAGTCATTAAGTAGAGAATTTTATATAGCTCCATGTTGGAAGATTTGGGAGAGCTATATAGCCAGAGTCTGCTTTCAGGAGCCTTGTAGGGTGGCGAATGAAGGTTAGATTCAAGACAATCAGTTTCCTGCATGTGGTAAGAACAGTACCATAAAACAAAACAACTCCAGGCAATAAAGATGGAAACCAAAGCTATCCTAAGTAATAGAAAATAATCAATGTTGAGGTTCAACAAAGTAGCCTTCTTCCCAAAGGATGTGGAATTTGAGCAAGTCATTTAAAGATTTGGCTTAGCAAAGACTGAAGAGGCTAGATGGAGAACATACAAGAGGAACCAAAAGGGACCAAATGGGCACAGAATGAGGTCTTTGAAGGAGGGGATAACAGAAACAGTCAGTGGCCAGGATAACTGAAAATGACTTGCCCATCAAAGATAATCCAGCAATGGTTTTCCTGCCTGTCTTCCAAATTTTCATCCAGATTGAGGAAGTTATCATGCATGGGGTCCCTAGCCTGCTATAGATGTCCATGCCTGTGTTTATCATCCTCCTTCCATTAGGGATCCATGGATAGGATAGGATATGCAGAGAAAAAGGAATCTGTTCCTCTGGCCTCCTGCTGTGGTCCACTCATGGTCAGATGTCCAGGGGCACAGAATTTTATTCTAGGGTTAGTCAGAAAGGATAGAGCACATGTCTGTAGACTTTTGCCTCAATATTATATTTTAGATGGTTCAGTCGGAGCTGTTACATTTGGCAGCATTCCTTGTTAGCATTTGATAAACAATTATTGCCAAATGTTAGCAAGGAAACCTGCCAAATGTTACAGCTCAGATTTAACTGCAGAAAAAAAATGCAGTTTGAAAAAGCCTTTTGCTACTGAGCTGTTGTCTGATATGCCAGCTCTGAAGCTGCAGGGGACCCCGGTTGGGACAAATTGTCGAGTATGAAGGTATAGGGCTTTTTGCCAGCAGTTCTGGATTCCCCTCTGAAGTTATGAATTAGTTGACACCTGTTGGTTTCAAAGTAATAAATTTGGGGCAAATAATTTTTGGTGAACATTCTGGTGTAGCGCCATGCAAATTCCATATTGATTATACCCTTTTCCTGCATTTTATGCCTATGGGTGAAGCTATAGATCATTAGATCATGTAGTCTCCACAATTATCTATGGGGATTGATGTTTTCAAACAGCTGTTATAATTGCTATCACAATTCTCCCAGGACATGTGTTGCCATCTTTTTCTTCTAATTTCCCCGTCCTTGGTTTATTAATAAGGAAAAAAAAAAAACAAGTGAAAATTATCCATTCTTCTTTTGTGATAGTTCATTTGCCAGTCTGATAAATCAAGAACATATTGTTGCCAAGTATGATAACACTGGTAGTTTGAATGTAATTGGCCTCCATAAGCACATAGAGAGTAGTATTATTAGGTGTGGCCTTGTTAGAGGAAGTGTGTCACTGTGGGAGCAGGCTTTGAGGTCTCCTATGCTCAAGTCACATCCAGTGTCTCAGTTCACATCCTGTTAATTCTGGATCAAGATGCAGAACTCTCAGCTCCTTCTCCAGCACCATGTCTGGCTATCTGCTGCCAAGATTATGGACTAAACCTCTGCAGTTGTAAACCATTTCATTAAATGTTTTCCTTATAAGAGTTGTCATATTCATAGTGTCTCTTCATCGTAATCAAAACACAACTAAGAAGACAGCAATACACATACTGTAGTGCCAGTACCACAGATAGGCACTTATAGGACCATGGGTTTGAGGCCAACCTGAAATATCCTCCCTTAAAGATAAAAAGCAAAGCAAAGGGAAAGGAATGGAAATAAAGTCAATCAATCAACTAAACAATAACAGCAAAAACAGCACATGCTACAGTAGGTAGGCCTGGATTTTGCTGTACTTAACAAAGTTTGAGTATTTGATTAGAGATTTTTTAAAAAAAGTCTTGATAAGATCAGAGTTGAGAGTCTGTGTCCTGGAGTTTGTAGAACTTTGTTCTTGTCTCATCTTTGTCTTAGGTGTTTTGCTGGAGGTTTATGTTGAGGTTTACATTTGTATTTAATTTGTGAATGGCTTAAAGATTGGGGAGCTACAAATATTGAGATATATTCAAAGTGAGGAAAGATAAGAAAAAAATGGCAAGGAGAACAGGGACTTAAAAATCGATTTAAGAGTTGATAGAGAAAAATTGGCCTTTGTGTTGAGAAATCCATACCCTGAGTATAATCATGTGTCTATTTTTTTTTCTCCAGAATCTAGTCTCCCAGTAATATGGTAGGAGCCATGGAATAAAAATGACAAAGACTAGTTTTACTGAGACAGTTTTTCCAAAAAACTGAAAAGCGGTATCTGACTGTGTTCTGGCTGATCAGATGGACCAGTATCTGATCTTGAACCTGAAGTTATTGACTCATGAAGCAAGACAGTGCACATTCCTTCTGCAGAGGAGATGATATTTGGAAAAATCACCCTAAGGGCTTCCAGTTGAGCCATTCAGTGTTTGAAGCAGCAGCGATATGTGCATCAGGTCAGGCATGTTAGTCCCATCCACAAGACTGATTCTTTTGAACCTTCCTGTCATTACAATTTGCCATTATTCTTTTCTAGTTCAAGCCTTTATGCTTGTCTTCCTAAACAAGTTTAAGCCTCCAATGTGTTTTCTTCATATATATATGACCTATTAAGAGATCTACATAGCAATGGAGAAAACACAGGAACATCACTTAATTTCAGGGGAAAAACTGGTTTAAGATACATGAGCCATAATGATAAGAACAGAATCTAAAGTCATATCCTTGGTCAAAATGCAAAATCTTATAAATAAATGTGGTAAGAAAGAGGATATTCTCATGTTTCTTACAAATATAAGGCAAGATCATCTGGGAAGATTTTAACTTCTGTATTGAACAGAGAGAAACCTTGAACTGTCTACCCAGGAAAAGGAGATAGCTAAGAAAATGAATGACTGTGATGGTGGCTTAACTAAGAGTCTAGAAGGATCAGCTGATATGCTTACTTAAACTGAAACCAAAACCAATGCTTTTTCCTGTCTTCCAGGGTTCAGGGAGTAGGCTTATAGAAAATAGAATTCATGCCTAATTTGAGTTCAGAGTTACTTGATATATTTAATTGAAGACCAATTTTAGAAAAAAAAATTGAAGATGAATGTCTAAATTCTCCAGTTCTGAAAATAGAGAATAGAATAGGCTGGATATGAAGAAACAAAGTGAAAATTAGCTAGACAGAAATTTGAATGGGACAAAGGAACTTACTTAAAGAAACTCTATGATCAGATGTCAATAAATGGATTTTTATTCCTTTAAACTTAGAGGAATTCTGGAAGATGACAGGGTAGAAAGATTTGATTAGCTGTAATAAAGGCTGTGATCAGTGGAGAAGGATCTGATATAAACCTGGTGGAAGTCTGGATTCTTGTCTGAAGGCAGAAGGTATTTTCCTTGTAGGGGAAAAGCGTAATGTGCTTTGCCAGCTATTTCTATTGCCCAACACCTTTGTGATGTGAGTTCCCAGAGGGCAGAGGAGCCATTCTCCATTTCGGTGAGCTTTACCTGGGGTCCTGGAAAGCTAAAGCCAACCAAAGGTAACCTGAGCCAGTGGCTTCAAAGTTAGTTGTCTCGCATTCCAAGAAAACAAGGAAACAAAGACAGGGAGTGAGGGCAGAGATGAGGCAGATTTATTAATGAAAAGTTAGAAAGAACTTCAGAGAGTTGGAGAGCCCCCATGGAAGGAATACTGGCATTGCATTGGGGTTGGGATTTTTTGGATCTGATGGCTGGAACTGAATGGAAACTGTTGAAACCATTATTAGAACTGGATGTTGTTTGTTTGTTTGGTTGGTTCGTTTGGTTTTTTTTTTTTTTTTCTTTTTTTTTTTTTTTGTACATCACTTGTGGAACCTGTAAGGAATCCACATGTCCTAATGTTTATTATTTCAGCCTAACCAGAAATTTAATTATTTGTCCATTTAGAGAAGGGGGTCAATGTGCTATGTGGATAGCTCATGATCCACTGTGTGCTTTTCTCTTCATGCCTAAGGGGAGCCATCTCCTGTCTCTAGCAGAGTTCTTTAGTAGCTATAGTTTCAGGGGGAAATGAGTGCAAAGGAACACAAATAGGTCAACAATGAAACTGACAGAAAAACTGCATAAACAAGTCCATGTAACCTAAATTTGTACTCAAATCATTAATGTTATAAGTTTCTACCCCTGTCTGAAAAACATTGCAAGCAACTCAGAACCCAGCTCCTTTGTAAAACATTCTGTACTTTGTTGGAGCTGAGTGGACCATCAGTAACTTGTTCCTGAATTGTGCAAACATGTTGGCAAAGTATTTGAATGCTTGTACTTTCAAAAGATGCTCTTCAGTTGTGCTGGTTACACTCTGTACTGGTTATTTTTATTTACAGTTAAGAACCAATACATTCTCTTCATTTGACCAGAATGAGACAGTTCCTAGGCCCTTGAATGTATAAAAAGTGTGAAGGCTGAAGGTTTGGCTTTGATTTAACCCTTCTTGGTGAAATGCCACTATTCCTCTTCATTCTCAGCTTGGACTTCCTTGGTCTCCCCTACTCTATGCACTTGACTACATGCGGTTTATTTTATTTTGAATGCCATTGACTCCACTGAGAATAATCTCCTTTTCATTCTTCTTTCAGTGAATTCTTATTTATCACAGGGACATCTTCCACAAATATTCCCCAAGGCAACTTGGGGTTTGCTGCTCTTTTGTTACTCGTATATTCACACTCACAGACTTAGATGTATTGCTCCCTCTGTTGTAAATTTCAGAAGGTCAGTATGCTCCTTAGATTTGCATTCTTATAGACACACATGATTAATTCACATAGAATCTAATTCATGTAGTTTTGAACACATAATTGTTTAACTTCGAGGCACTGAGTTGGGCATGTACCATGTTGCACAGGTAAGAGACTATATGTGATTGCTGAATATTGAATGTCCACTGAGGTGCTTGCTTACTGCTTTGTTGTCTTGTTCAGTGTTAGTACTGTGGCTCCAGTTTACTTACATTTTCCTCATACAACTGCATTCCCTGTTCTATTTTTACCCAATTTGCACTTAAGCCAAATATCCTCCATTCTCTGTTCCTAGCAACAGCAACCGACTCCGGCTAATTTAGTCAGAAAATAAAAGTAGTTGTTGAAAGGTGTTGTAGAGCTCACAGATGCAACTGGAAGTCTGGAGTTTAGAAAACAGTCAGGAGCAGGGGGAGGCTAGGCAGCTAGAAGCACAGCCAAAACCCTGGGGAACATCGACATTTAAATGGCAGATGGAAGAAAGGAGTCCAAGAAGAAAACAGAGGAGTCACACAGAGGCGTAGAGAGAGTCAGGGTAGTCTCGGAAGTGAAGGCAGCAAGCGACTAGAGCATCCCAGAAAGAGGAGAGGGGGCAGTGACAGATGCAGCAGAGACCTCACAGGAGAGAGATGGCCTGATGACTATTGCCCTGGGAGATGGATCACTGGCTTGATGGTGAATGTGGGAGAGCATCACAGTCACAGTCACACTGTGAAGATGGAAGGCAGCTTGAGCAGGGAGCTAACACAGTAGGCAGGGCAGACTGGACTTTGGTGGATCTTGGGTAAAAGTTCATAGAAAAGAGTGGGGAGAGGGAGACAGAGAGAGATTATTGCTAATAAATTCAAGAGATTTTAGTGCTTTTGTAAATTGGGGGAAAGGGAGAATTAGAGAGAAGGGATGGTTGATTTAAATGTGTTTGAGAGAAGCAGGAAGGATGGACACCGATCATAGATGTCATTGATAGGGACACTATAACTTCTGAGATTGAAGCAGGAATAAGTGGGCAATTATGTGAATCCACAGCCCATTTGCGGTTTTTTTTTTTTTTTTTTTTTTTTTTTGGTTTTTCGAGACAGGGTTTCTCTGTGTAGTTTTGCGCCTTTCCTGGAGCTCACTTGGTAGCCCAGGCTGGCCTCGAACTCACAGAGATCCGCCTGCCTCTGCCTCCCGAGTGCTGGGATTAAAGGCATGCGCCACCACCGCCCGGCCCATTTGCGGTTTTATGAATGAAAAGTCAGGAGAAATCACCTTGGACAGTCTGGATTTTTCTTAATAGATTTGAAGAAGTGGTTCATTGAGAATGAAGTTGAATCATGAAGGGTCTCTTGGTTGAATGTTCTTGGTTCCTTGACTTTCTGACCTGTAGCCACTTTTTAAGCAGTGATAGTTATCCAAGTTCACACTCACCATAAACCACTGAAATAAACCTATCTGAATTGCCTTTATTTGATCACATAACTCATCTGATTGGAACCCTACAAATTTGTACTTCCTCCAGTAGGTAGGGAACTTCAAGAAAATACCTGTGCTAATTTCCATCTGGCTATATATGGTTCTTGATCAACACTTAGTTAATGCATTTATTTTCTTTTGATTATTTGTTGCTTGAGACAGGGTTTCATGTAGTCCAGGTTAGCCTTGAACTCTTTTTGTATTGTCCTACAGGATTTTTTAATTACTGCCATAGCAAAAAATAACAAACAAAACACAAAACAGACAAATAAATAAAAATAAACAAATGATTCTCCTGTGTCTACATTTCAGGTACTGCAATTGACAGTCAAGTGCCATCACATACAGTAATTGATTGATTTTAAAATTCAATCTCCTTGCACTACGAAGTGTAAGTGTTCACAATCTTTTACAAAAACTAACAGCATCATTGCTTCCAATTTCTGCTATTTATATATAGATGGTTCAATTTTCTGAGATAAGCTTTTTATATAGTATTGTTTGGAGTTAAACAAAATCAATTAGATAACTTAAAAATAAATAATAAAAATTCAATCTCTTTACTCTTGTTTACTTTATGTGGTCATATAGTGGCATATTTAGAATACTAGGCAATAGAAAAATTGTGTGCATTTTTATAATCCATGGTCAGAATGTTTACATGAATTCAACATGATGTGTTCGTCAGCTTTCCACATGACACCAGTAAGTCTCTGTGCTCTTTTGAGAGGAATACTACATTGCAAATGTCCACATGTCTGTCTAATAGCATGGGAACTTAAAAGCTGAGCAAATCTAGCATGCAGAAAACAGAGAACGTATACAGCTTTTTCATTGGATCGGCAGCTAGGACTGTACAAAGTTGCTTAGAGAAGGAAGCAAGGGCCTGACATCCTCACAAATCCTCAGGTTGGTAGGGGAAGGCCCAATTCTCTAAATGGCCACTCTATTCCAATGACTCACCAAAGTAGGAGAGGGCAGGGCATGACTCTGGCTTCTCATCCAGCTCAGGTATGGCCACAAACTCCCTGTCTTGCCATTTCGACAATCATAAAATCAGGAAAAGGTTGTGGTCCAAGGGCTCATGTGGGCTGTCCACTGTGACTCAACAGCTCCAGGTTAGAATTAGACCAAATTTATGAACTCAGATACTTGGAGAGGAAGGATGCTTGTTTGGCTGTGATGCTCTATCAGACCATTAGTATTCTCTGTGGATTTGGACAGGGGCTATAGACAGAATGTTTTCTTCATCTTTACAGTACTTATCTTAGGCTCTCTCCAAAAGGAACTTTGCGTCTACAAAGGCAGGAGCAGAAAGAATACCAGGAGTTACAGTGAACTCCTCATTGGCTTTAAAACCCACATCTTGAATTTCTTTTATTGCATTGTCTTCAACCTTAATTTGAAAGACCAGAATGCCATTGTCCAGCAGATTGTTCAAGTAGTAGTGTTTTTCATATTTAGCAGACAAATATACATATATGTGGAGAGAGAGAGAGAGAGAGAGAGAGAGAGAGAGAGAGAGAGAGAGAGAGAGAGAGAGAGAGAGCACTTTGGAATATTTCAATGATATGCATGACTTTACAGTATTAGTAAATAAATAGAATCTGTAGAATAGTGACACAAACCTAATGTTAGAGCTCACTCCTTTTCTGATTATTGATTCCCATGGATGGCTTTGGAGAATAAAATTAGCCTTGAGTGCATGCAAAGAAGCTTGAATGTTAGCTGGACATTTTCACAGCAAACCTTCCAGTCCCAGGTATTTGCATTGCAGTATTTGGGGACAGGGTAGAGGAAAAAAATGGGAGTGATAGGCTGAGGGACAATGAATCAGTGAATTTAATTTCTGTGGGTGACGATCTCTGACTCTCTAATCATTCTGCAGTCCATTTTGTCAAGCCTGTAATATTTTCCACATAGATGAGAGTTGGATCATTATGGCTTCGGAATTGTCCAACCTGAAGTTCAAAGCAATGTACAGTAAGTACAGAAAAGGGATGAGAAGTTGAAAAGACTGAAGTTGGAAAGCAATGAAAGGCTCCTCACATCTGCAATTTATTTTTCTTTTATAGAACTGTCCACTAGCTGCCAAACATCTGAATATAACAGCTGTGTTCTCAGGCATAAAATAAACGTGATAAGCCTTTTCTTTTTTTAAAAAAAATAAGTACCAAAAGAGTTAACTTATAAAAGTGCCCATACAATGAAGAGTCTAAAGACTTACTTGAGTGAATTCATATCTTGGAACCTGGTGAGGAGCCTTGTGATACCCAGGCCAGGGAGATTAGGATATCAGGGTTTCAGTCTAGAACAGCACATACTGCTGTTCTAGTTGTTTTCATGATCGTTAGTTAACAGATTCAGCATGTGGCTAAGACACTGGGGAAATGGAATGTGGTGTCAGCCAAATGACCTGATTCAATATTCACACCAGTCTCTTGGTCTCTTAATACTTTGGAGACATTATACAAGTTACTGGAGTTCATTATCTCTGTTTCCTCCTCTGAAAAAAATGGTCATAATAGAAGTATAATTTTTAGTGAGCTAACATACACAGGTCATTTGTAATAACGCTGGTATGAAAGAACTCTTACACTGTGATACCACAGTGCAGTATCACACTACATAGGATGATATTCTATAGAAATGGATTTGTTTAACAGAGAGGAAGCTCAGACTTCCTCTTTCCTGACAGTTCTGGAAGACCCTCTTGATGGGAAGGAGTTGGATGGTCCTTAGATCTGACATTTTACTTTCAGTTTGAATTTTCTTCTGGAGTTTTGAGACTTCCCCTCCTTATATGCTATTATCCTGCTGGCCTCAGGGGACACTTCCTTGATAATGCTATTCTAAATGTAGAGAACTGGAGTGTGTTGGGTGTGCTAGTACAGTACATTCCAGGCTGAGGCAAGATTTTCACTGCAAGTAGATATAGCTAGAAACTTCTGGGAAAAAGTACCAAATGAGTGTCTATCATCCATATCCATGTTTTCCAATGTGAAGGCCACTGGCCATTCTGCCTGTCGTCCAGTAGAAATGCACCTAGACTGAAGTCAAGATATGGCATTTCAAAGACATGGTATAAAATGTAAACTGTTTCATAATTTTACATATTGATGTGTGAAAAGTATAACATTGGGGGATTTAATGTGCTAAATAAAATATATAGCTGAAATTAAATTCACCCATCTCTCCATTATCAGAAAAGTTTGACATATATATATATATATGTATGTATATTGACTCATTTCTAACTCACACAACCTCTCATGATACATGCTGATATAGATAACTTGTTTTAGAAAAATATACTTTACCCTCCTGCTTTGCTGGCTCTTTTTCTTCCCTATTCTTCTTTCCATCCAAGATGAGCTTGTCATTTCATATGAAGTAATAGTTAACAGAAACCCACAGCTTGGACTCCTGTAACACAAATGCTAACTGGTCAAGGAAAAGAACTTATCAAAGGGAGCTTTCCTTTAGGTAGAAACAATGACAGACATACCTGGCTCTTTCCTAGTAAGAGTAAGGAACACATAGTAAGTGTACCCTTACTATGACAGTCATCATCAGAATTACTACTTTATAACACAGTGAAATAGCTTTGATGCTTGCAGAATAGGGAATGGTCATGAAAGGTATTCCGATGTTAACCATCTGTCCATTTATACCACTAAGCGTATAGCACCTCAGAAATACACATTACTATGCGCCCCCCCTTCTCTCTCGATATATATATATATATAGTGGGGGGCATGCTTGTCATGGCACATATGTGGAGGTCAAAGGACAAGTTTGTGGAGTTCCTCAGGCTGTAGAAACAGATTTGGATATACTGTGTCATATTCCTAAACGTGTGTAGCTGGTACTTACTAGAATTGTCTTAAATAAAGGCATATCTGCTTTTAACCCATCTCTGACCTGTTCTGTGTTTGAGTAATGCACTGTTCCTCCTCTTAGTCTGTCTCTCTGAAGGATCCCAAACTCTCAGCACAGATCTTGTGCCCAGTCATCTAGATTTGGCTTCTGCATCTTAAATATTCTTCATTTTACTCCTTTTCCTTCCTCTTTGAACTCCTATAGAAAGAAGTAAAAATAGATTTTATTTTTTGCTTTAAAATCTTTTTTTGAGACCAAAAGGTGGTTTCTTCAAGGAAGCAAACATTCTTGGAGCTTAGAATATAATGTTTTTTACTAGTCACATACAAGAGAGGAGTTTGCCAACAAAGGGTACAAAAGTGCTCAGTAGGCTCTCTTTAGTGTAATTCCTCATTATGGAAAAGCTGAGAAAACACTACTATTCCCTGGGTTGTTGCAGGGGTGTTGGTTGTGAGCAGTGGTGGTGAGCAGCCTGAGTGAGGAGGGTGGACTCTGTGTGCAAGCACTGAGGTCCTAGTCCAACCATGTGATCATTGCAGGCTGTGTGTTGATATTCTGGTAAGTGGTATTATTAATAGCTCGCACTCATAGGGTTAAAGGATTAAAGCAGATGATGCATACACAACACTTAGGCCAGTGAAGGGCACCATATATACTCAACAAATGCTAGCTTTTATTTCCATGATTTTTCCACGGATTGCCATAGGCTGCTGTTGCTCTATAGCAATGCTTTGCTGTTATTTCTCAATCCTTGCTAATGGATGCTGTGGTTTATTTTTCAACTCAGTAAAGCTGTCGGAGATTTTGATGGGAAATGTGTTAAAATCTCTATGGTCCCCAGAATTATGCAAGGCCCCTTGGCAGTGCTGTTGTAGCAAGTACACAAAGACACAGCACACTCCTGAGTGTTCTCTCTTCACAGCACAGAAAACTGGAGCTCCGGAGCCACTTAGATTGCTGGTGTGGGGAAAGAGTTCTTCTTTTCTCATGTGGACAGGATACATCTGATTTCTTCTTCTCTCTGGCATTTCTGATTTTTTTGGTAGACAGAAATAGGAAGGGATTTGATGCTTCAAAGAGATGCATGATAATTTTCTTATAAGGCAATGATTGATTATTTTATTGCACAGTTTCATTTTCTATATCTGATGTATATAAAATCATATTGTGGTACAGAATGTATCCCCAACGTATATAAAATCAGAACTATTATTCCATCTCGGGTTCTGGTGCTAATAAATGAGCTATGCAGGCTTTGTTCAGGTAGTTTGCAGCATTGCTGAACGCCTTGATGGAATTACAGCCTTATCCATTTACAGTTGGGGGCCTATGATTCCTTTTATGTAATATAATACCCTATAATGTAATGAGTATCATTAATAAAGTGACAAAATAAAACTTGAATTACCACTTCAGGATGTGCTTTATTCAACCAGTAATACACTTTTTGGTCCTTTGTAGTTTCTCTCCTTTGAATTCATGGCTTACTGCATTCAAACTGTGATATTAACACACCAACCAAGCATACCCTGTTGTGCCATAAAGCCCTGGTACTGCGGTGTCAAAGGGGGAAAAACAAACATTATTCTAAACCAGAACCTGGAGAATGGTACTGTGATGCTTTAAAAGAAGATATGACTCTCATGAATAAGCAAATTTATTTACTACCCAAAAGCAACATTTCTATTTTTATGTGTGGGAAGTTTGAAATTCTATTTCCAGAGAAACAGTCTATAAATTCTATATTTTACAAATGAAGAAGCAAGATAAAGCAATAGATTAGCCAACATTAGATACTAAGAGGGTGCAGAGAACATTCTGAAAATACTGAACAATATGGTAAGTCTAAAAGAATAACAGAAACCAATTTTTGTTTCCATAGTGCCTCTTGATATTGCTGGTTGATTAGTCCAGGCTGTCTTGTGAAGGCAGTGTCTGGTTTGGTCATTCTAGCATATATGAGACAGAACGGGCGTGATTGGGGTGTCAGAATGGGAGGTGCAGGAAGTTTTTCCTGTAGGTTCACCTAAGCTGCAAATAGACTTCCACAAAGCAAAAATACAGGCCGAAGATCCTTGGAACCTCAGAAATGTGTTTTTAATTCCATATAGTGGAAAGCTTGTACACTGATCATGGAAGGTCATGATGAGAATCTTGGAGAGTTCTTGGCATTTAGGAGCAGGAAGGATTATGCAAGTATTAAGTTCTATATATTCAAGAGGAAGTACCCTACTCATATTCTAGGAGAGGATGATAGGCCTGGAAGGTTCCACAAAGAAGCCTATAAAATCTCTATGTCCAAAATTCTGTTTTTCCTAAAGGTTCTATTTGGTGTATCAAATGCAAAAAAAAAAAAAAAAAAAAAAATCTAGCTCAAGTCTTCCTGACTACCTCTGACATCATTTCTAGCCCACTTCACGACACTTTTCAATAGCTAAGTGGTTAAGCATGGCTTAGAGCAGTAATATGAATGAGATTATTGAAAAGTGTGAAGAAGTAAATGAATTAGCGCCATTCATCTGAGAAACATAGATTAACATTAGGTCAAGCATTAGTGACAGTTTCTGCTCTCCAGATTGCCTTGTATCAATTTTGCATAATTAGAAAGAATTTTTATCTGTAATATTGCTAGACTCAGACATAGATTTTTAAGGAACATGCAAAATGTGACACCAGGACACAGTTATAAATCATCAGGCGTCTTTGGAATTCTGACTGATGCTTGTTCATTGACAAAAAGATCTAGTATGAATACGGTGGTGTCACTATCCATCATAGAACTTGAAATTTGAGTTATAGAGCTGTCTAAGTGTTTAAATCCACATATTAATATCCCAGCACCTCCAGGACAAAGTGATGAAGAAACTTCAAGTGAAAACAAAAGAGAATTTTTCAAAGAGCTGTTATTATGAAATTGGTGATTGATCTGCAGGATAGATGACTTCTTTCTCCTTATCCTCTGAGCTAGCAGCGTTTTCTCATCTGAGTTCTTTTGTGCTCACATGTCTTCAAGTTGGCTGCTTGCAATTGTCATGTATCTCTGGAATATGTCTTACCCTGAACTGTATCAACTGGCTTAAATGAGAAATCTTACTCCACATTTATTCTCACTGGCACCATATGCCAACTATCCCAAAATAAATCTTGTGTTTATTGCTATGTAATTCACATGCTAGAAGGTTTAGGAGGTCCCAGAGCTAAATTATTATTTTAAAAATTTGTTACAGTAATGCACATTGCTAATAATTACACAGTATTTCTCTCCTTAAAGACATGCATGCAGTCTGACCTAAGCTCTGTAGTTGACCATGGCCTCATACACTTTGAGAATATGTAAGTAAACTCAGACAATGAAAATCTCAATACACTGAATTCAAATACTTGCTCTTGATAATTTTGCCACCTGATAGCCAATACTTTGCACCTTACTTGGGTGCAGTTTTTTAAAATCTTCAAAATGGTTTTAAAACTGTCTTTATATATAAATCGACTATCACTGTAAGTTGAAAATTAGAGATCTCTATACAAGATGCAACGAATCAGAAATAAACTGTGACTATAAAGTATAGGAGGAGGTCTGGTGTGAGTTCTTGTCTCCAGCACCCATATGAAAATGTAGGCACAGGAATGCATGCTTGCAACCCCTGTACTGGGAAGTGGGGAAGTAGAAGTGGGCTGAGTCCCAGGGCTCAGATAGCTAAGCCTAATCAGTGAGCTGATTCAGTGTGAAACTTTAGCCTAAAAATAAGGTGCATAGAAGTACAGTTTACATATTAATTACTACTCAGTAGACTGACTAGGTATAGAGATATAGTTTTAAATGGAAGAGAAGTGGAAACATTTCAGGTTATGCTGCATTGCTATACACAAAGTATGTTCTTTAAATTAAAAAGAATAATATGAAGAGCAACTGAGGAAGACATTGGCTATTGACCTCTGAGGTCCTCATGGCTGTGTGTGCGTGTGTGCACTCATGCACACACACACACACACACACACACACACACACACGCAGAGAGAGAGGGAGAGGGAGGGAGAGAGAGAGAGAGAGAGAGAGAGAGAGAGAGAGAGAGAGGGAGAGGGAGGGAGGGAGGGAGGGAGGGAGAGAGAGAGAGAGAGAGAGAGAGAGAGAGAGAGAGAGAGAGAGAGAGAGAGAGAGAGAGAGAGTTACAGAAAGAAAATGACTTATCTCCTCTGAAATAGTTTTGGGAATAGAGGGATGTCACAGCAGATAAATTCCTATTTCTGTTAAGCCAGACAAACTGATTTGGATCCTGGAAACCCACATGGAAAAGACAATTGTCTCCTGACCTGCACATGTGTTCTATGGCATGTCCCCCAGTAAACAAACAAACAAACAAGTAAATAAATAGTTTCTTTGAAATAAGAAACACAAGTATTTCCCCCCTGTTCTGCCTTTCATTCACCAGGAGCTTGGAAGAATTTCCATTGTTATAGAAATAATTAGTTCCTGTGAGTAGAACATAAAAGAACAAGTTACATAGATTTGTCACCAAAATTGTGTGTCATGACTAAATGAATAACCTCACACTTGTTTATATCACACTATTCTTGATTCAACCTTCTGGGCTTTAGTTAAAAAGAAGCCATAGAAACATCAGAAAAATCCCATGTCTCTTAAAATGAAGGTCTCCTTTCAATGGAGGACAATAGTTCACCATCAGTTCAAGGCTTTCTTGTATCAGAGGCAAATTGCAAATATGAGTTATAATCAAAGCTGGTGCTTGAACTAGACTTCTTCACCCATGGTTTTCTGGGAAATCTCAGACTCATATGGAAGTGGAGACAGCTCTGGAGTTATCCCCAGCCTGGAGCAGTCTCTCCAAATTTACCTTTATACAAACTTGCTCCAATTTAGGAAGAATTGTCTGAAGATGGTATAACTAGACTGGGGTAAAGAACTGTAATAGAATCTTTCATTTACTTATTTGCTTATGATACAAGGTCTCACTCTGTAACTTCAGCTCTTCTGAAACTCATTGCATGGCCCAGACTTCACCAGGACTTGAGCTCATTGTAATTCTCCCTACTCAGCTACTGGCGTTCTGGGGTTACAGGCACATCCTACCTCCCCTGTTTTGAGGACCATCATTTAATACTATACAGAAACACCTTTTGAGAACCATTAAAACCATTTTAATCAATAAGCTAATATACAAAGTAATGGGTTATGATTCTTCATACACATGTGTCTTCTTACTCTGCTGTAATTCATACACTTTCTTCTCCCTCAGTCCCTGGCCCAGTTTTGGATGGTTTCTTCTACCTTTTTGATTTTATGTCACATATATTCCATTACTTCCCTTATTTCACGTTATAATCCTCCCTTTCTAGTTTAATAGCCTACAAACATGAAACTCTCCAATATTACATACATATATTTTATCTGTATTATATTATTTTAAATCTGGGTTACCCATATAATAGGAGTTGTGAGATATTTGTCTTTGATTCTGTTTTTTTTTTTAAGTATAAATATAAGGTCTTTATGCTGAATATAGTTCCCTTGTTTATATATACCAATTTTTTTCATTCATCTGTTGGTGGATGACATCTGGGCAGATTCCATTTCCCTGATATTGTGAACAATGCAGTGGCTCTGCTGTGCATGGAATCCTTCAATCGTGCACTAAGGTATGATATGTGGCTGGATAGTGTAGCACTTTTGTTTTTATTTATTTTTTTTTTGAGGAGACATTGGGCTGATTTCCCTTGTCAGCCTTTTCAAAATTATTTTAGCAAGTGGGCTTATAAATAACTCAAATATTAATTAACAAAGAAAAATTATACTAGTTATTTTAAAATGAAGAGAATTGCATTTAACATTTTATTATTATCAGGAATAAATACAGACCAAATATTATTAATTTGAGATAGTTTGGTTGAGATAACCAATAAAGCCTCCCTTGTAGCAATTTCCATAAGACAAAGAGATTTTAGATTCACTTACTTTATTGTTGTGTGTGTACATGTTTTCCTGAGTGCATGTATGTGTACCACATGTATGTAGTGCCTGCAGAGGTTTGAAGAAGGAGTCAAATTCCCTAGAACTGAAGTTACAGATGATTGTGAGCTGTCATGTGGGTGCTGGGTACCAAAGTTGGATCCTCTGAAAGCAGATCTTTCAAAGTGCTCTTAACCTCAGAACTGTCTCTCCACCCCCAATGCAAAGGGTGTTAAGACAGTAATTCATCTGTACACAAAACTTATATGAAAGGACTTCATTTTTCCTAGTACAGCCAGACATACTGAGATAAAGGACATACCGACTGAAATAAGAATCCTCTTGTCATCAAAGTTGAGTCTCTAGAGGGATGGTCATATCCTCTATATGTCTTTAAAAATATAAGGCAATCTGGCCTGCTGTTAACTGATGGATAATGCACACGATTTTTGGGATGTTATCTGAGATTGCTGGAAGCTCCTTCTCCTTGCAAGGTTCCAGCTCGATCATGAGGAGAATCTGCACTGACAGGACCAAGCCAGCTTGATGACCGCAGGGGTTTCCTGGACATCCTGAAAGGGTCATATGTGTTTTACTAAACATGATCAATACTGTGCAACTTAAAAAATGCATTTGAATATATTGCTTTAATGTATAATTAAATGTTCAAAATTGTTTGTTCTTAAGTGGTTTTTCAAAGACCTTGCAAAATGAATATAAACATAAAACTTATTATTTCAATTACGAGTTTCTTTTATCTGTGAAAAACAAAATGTCTCAACCTAAAACATAGTTTGGGGGACTGTAGTTTTATTTGCTCAGAAATACAGCCAGTCTCTTTTTCTTTAGGCTATCATTTAAAAATGCTATGAAAATGAAGTATTATGTAAGTGTCCCAATGATTAAAAAAAACTTGCTTCTTAGAATGTCTTTAAAGTTAGCAAACATTTGGCAATTGGTTTTGTCTCTCCTGGGGCTGATAAGACACTATGTACAGGGATCCTAATGGATTGCAAACTGCTTGCTGTTTGTTGAGTCAGGAGAACCACATTTTGGGGGTAGGGGTCAGATAGGACAGATTCACCATTGGCAATTGCAGCTGCTAGAGCTCTGAGCCAACTGCCTGCTCAAGGCCAGGAGATGGCATTTCCCTTCTGAACTTGAGAAGCTAGTGACACCTTTCCAGCTCCTCCAGGCTCTCTCTACTTTTCCGCTGTACATCTCCGCAAGATATAACTTTTAAACATTACCTAAAATATGAAGAGCTGAAGTTTCTTACCCAGTTGATATGCTCAATTCATTTTTTTTTTTTTTTATAAGATCAGACTCCTGACATTTTTTATATCCTTCCCATTATCTGAAGTAGGAGTTTAAAAAGTACCATATGCTCCTCTGGTGTTGTATTTATGACAAAACACAAAATTTCTGAAATATAAACAAAGGTCCAACGTCAGTTCTAATAACCTTAAAGCTTATGCAAGTTTTACCAAACTGGACTTCCGATGATCTCCTTATGCAACCTCTTTGAGATGTGCTGCGAATATTCTCCCAACGTTTTTCTTCCTTCAGTTTTCTGTGGATGCAACCCTCCATCCGAAGATAATTCAGTGCACATCAGTGAGAGAATCTTTGTGATTTCAGTGTTTCTGTCCACTAGGAACACCATTTGGAAGGCATACAAAGTCATTCCAATAAATAACTAATGATTCTGAGGATCCCAAAAGATAATCTCTCCTAGGCTGACCCACCTGTAAGATGAAGCACGGGTGTGCCACTACTCTGATTCCTGAGCTGCAAGAACCAAGCAGAACTCAGTATCTCCATTATCTACAATGAAATATTACATTGTTGGTCATACTATGTTATCTTTCTGGATCTCATTTCTTTTTGTCTTTAAATGGGGAGTTTGGATGTGTTGATATTAATTATAACTTCAATCTTTGAGTTTCTGCGTCTTGTAATTGAGGTGAGTGATTTAGCACAAAAATATCCAATATTCTGAGTGTGAACCACTCTTTGTAATACCCTGGAGTTACCGCATCATGAACCCAAAGGCATAAGCAAGAACTTATTTTTCCCTGTTGTATGGTGAAGCATTCAATATACTTTATCCACGTCAAACTCTCAAACCTTTGTATACTTTGAACTGTTTGTCTCGATTCTTGTGCAACGAAATTCAATTACTGTTACTCTAAAATTTCCTTAGGTGTGTGTTTGTTCCACAATATGAAATCCATACCCTTAACATGATCTAGAGAGAAGCTTAAGCTTAGAAGCTATGGGCTTGGAACAATCTTGAATCTGGCATGTTGTGGAAGTACACAGAAGAGAGTCTTCTTCAGTGGTCAATGCTTCTTGTGTGTGTGTGTGTGTGTGTGTGTGTGTGTGTGTGTGTGTGTGTGTGTGTGTGTAAAGATGATGTTGATGTCAAGGAATCATTTCTCATCACTCTTTCAGCTTATTCAGTGAGAAAGATTCTCTCAGTCCAATCCAGAACTCACCAATATGACTAGTTTTGCTTGCTAGCTTTTGCTTGGGACTCTGTCTCTGTCTTCTGTGGGTGAAATTATGGAAAGTACACCTCCCACCATATATGTGGCTTTGATGGCTGAGGACTCTACTCCTCACACTTTAAAGCAAGTGCTTTAAACACTGAGCCATTTCCTCTGTACACAATCCTTTTAAAATCTCCAGAAATTTTCATCCATCTTGAAAGAAACTCATTTTTTTGTTATAAAACACAATTTTTGTTAAGAATTCAAGTCAATATTTTGCTTTGCAAGTCTGTTGTTATAGTAATGTACATTGTGGTGTTAATTTCCATTGGCAATTTAGTGTTCTCCAGAACTACCTAGGAGTTGGAAATCTGGCCATGCCTATTAAGGATTATCTCAATTAGGTGCATTGTGGTGGCACAATTCACGGGCTGGAATCCTGGACTCTACAAAGAAGAGAAATTGAACTGGGCATGAGCATTTAGTGCTGTCTACTGCCTATCTGCAGCTGCAATGTGAAGCTGCTTCAAGCTCCTCCTTCCTTGATTTCCTTGCTATGTTGGACTGTACCCTCAAACTGTGATACCGAAAGAAGCTCTTTCTCTTACAAGTTGCTTTTGTTGGGACATTTTGTTGCAGCAACAGAAAAAGACATTAGGTTTCCTGCAAGGGAAGCATAACTCTAACAAATTGGAGAATGGGCAGAAAAGTAATATGTATATGTCAGATATCCTAAAAAATGTAAATCAATGAAGTATAAAGAACAGTTCTACATTCTTCACTTTGGAACTGGTCACATTTGGCCAGGCTGTCCTGGATCAGCTTGTCAAGAAGATTTGTGGTTGATTTTGCATTCATTGTATACATACCCTGAACACAGAGAGGTAGGATGAGATTCCTGTGGGCTTTGTGCTACTTGGACATTTCTTTCAAGATCACAGATGCTTGTTATTCACACATGGATACTGAATGAAACACCTCCAGTCCAAGCAAGAGAGGCGTTTGTTCTTTTATTTCCAGAAATATCCATCATCTCTTCTCATCTGTGAGCAGTTTGAACTCTGATGTCTCTTTCTTTTCCAGTTCTTCGAAACTCCATCTCATTTAGAATCCATGCCTCTGGCAAAAGACCTAAAATTAATGCCACAACCAAGATGCTTCTTAAGCAAAAATAACAAATTGTTTCTTCAGTCTTTTAATGCCATTATTTCCTTAGCTATCTTCAAAGGCTTTCACTTATTTGGTAAAATAAAGATGAGTTTTTTTGTAGCTGTTACTTAAAAATATCATCAAAAGTCTAGTTGCTACAAGGTAGCCATCTGGCAAGATCTGTAATTTATTTATCAATTGCTGTGACTGTGGATTATGTTTGTGTATTGGTATGTGTACCACAGAGCATATATAGAGATCAGAGGACTTTTCTGAGGATTAAGTTCATTCCTTAGACCATGTGGCTTCTGGGGAGCAAAGTCAAGTCACCAGGCTTGTGCAGAAAGCACCTGATAAACCATCTCAAGTTCCCAAAAGTAGCTATTTTTTGTTTAAAAAATACCTGTTAAGTGTACAGAGCTTTGATGTGTTACAGGGCACACTAAGAAGTTATGGGAGTTATCAGAGATCTATGCTTTCTAGAAGAAATGTGGATTGTCTCTGATTAGAGGACCTACAAAAGCTTTCCAAAGGAGGTACCTACTGAGTTGCACTCTTAAGGAAGAAAATTGTACTATTTTTGTAGTGCGTATTTTTTGTGGTATAGGTGTAGGCATATAGTACTTAGTATAACATGAATGATGAATAAATTATTTTTCACTAAGTGAGCACATAAATAAAACCTCCTGGAGCAAGAAAAATTTCTGTACTATAATTGACTGCAACTTACCCAATATTAAAAAAGAAAATAATGACTTTTTCTATCTTCCATTTTATTTTATTTTATTTTTGAGACAGATTTTCTCTGTGTAGCTTTGTGCCTTTCCTGGAACTCACTTTGTAGACCAGTCTGGCCTTGAACTCACAGAGATTTGCTGCTTCTGCCTCCTGAGTGCTGGGATTAAAGGCGTGTACCACCACCACCACCACCACCACCACCACCACCACCACCACCACCACCACCCGGCTCTATCTTCCATTTTAACTCTGTACTCCTCAGCAAGCTTTAGAGGCTGTACATTTTCTGTAAGTTGTGTTAAATTTGAGGTTATATGCTCAGACAACTACTAATATGGTTGGGAACCCTTTCTTTCCCTCTTTTGAACCATGCATTCTGCTATTACAAGGATAGATAAGATTAACACAAAAGAGAAAAGCAATAGCACAGGAAGCTATCATGTACATAGAACTCCACATCATTGTAACCTGAGCTAAGATATGTGAGATTTTGTTTTGGTTTGATTTAAAAGTAGGATTGTGGCATCATTCTCATGGTCTGATAACGGAAGGTTGGAGCCCTTCATCTCATTTTAAATATGTACATGTAACAAAATTAGATGCTAATTCCTGTTGTAAATGGAAGCTAAAGCTTCTGTGATATTTTCTAATATTGCTTCCAGCCCCAGCTAATCTCATAGTTTGGCAAAGACATGAATGTCTAATTTTGGCCTCATCATTTGGGTCCAAGAACTCTTATTAAAACTTTAATAACTATGTTTCTTTGCAAAGGAGAGAAGAACTTAGACCTTTTTAACACTGTCATTTTAATTTTAGTGAAATCCATTGTGATATTTAGCTTTGTCAATTTACCATAACTCAGACTCACCAGGGAAGAGAATCTTCAGGAAGGGTTGTCTACATTGGGTTGACCTGTAGATACGCATGTCTTAGGGCAATTGTCTTAGTGAAGTTAAATTGTTGTGGGAGACTCAGCCCAAAGTGCAAGGCACCAATCCCAAGACATCAAGTGAACTTGAACTGAGCACAAGAAAGGTATCAAGTGACCATCTGTACATTCACTTCTCTCTGCTCTTTATTCTGGATGTGGTGTGACGAGCTGTTTCAAGTTACCACAGCCTTGATATCCTGCAATAATGTTCTGTATCCTGGAATTATGAGGGAAAATAAACATTTCTCCTCTATGGTGTTTTGGTGGGGGTAGACTATCATGTCAACAGGAAAGGAAACTAGAACTTGTACATATTCAGGTAGAACTATGTTGCTAATAAGATAGGTTTTATTGTTGGCTTTTGATGATCACAGAACCATTGGCAGAGGAATGATTGAGGTTACATTTTTTTCTATAAGCTGTGCTGTACCTTGTCTTCTCTCTTCATTCACCATAGATGGAGTTTTATAAAGAATTTTTTCTTCCTGAAAAACTTTCATTTTTGTGAAGTACTCTTGAAAATAAGAAACTTTCAGATCCAAAAGAATGAATTTATAATGGTGGATTTCAGATAGCGTGAGTGACCAGTGTTGAGTGCAGAAAGTAAGCTGAGAAATAATCAGAGGGAGAATAGTAGGGGATGGGATCCACAGACAAACCAAAGAGAAATTAGCTGGGAACGAAGGTGGATATGGTATTGTGATTTTTTTGTAAACAGACAGAATGGGTGGTACCAGGCAAAAAGAGAGGAAAGAGGTGATTTCAAATGTTAAGAAACAATTTCTGTCACCAAGTGTCAGAGGTTCATAGAACCAGTCAAAGACTCCTTATAATACTCAGATATGAAATTCCCCCCAAAAAACCTTCAAATTAAACCAACAACAATCACTAAACCCACAGAAATGCCTCTGAAGCGCGCGCGCGCACACACACACACAAACACACCCCTTAAAATTGAAGTATATGTACAAAAATACTACTTAAAAAAAGGCTAATTTTCCATCTTATAAGTATATATTTAAGCCTTGTATTTTATGTGGATATCCCAGTATATAACTTTTGCCTACCTAATCTATCTATCTATCTATCTATCTATCTATCTATCTATCTACCTATTCATCCGTCCATCTTCTATCTCACCATCATCTGTCCATCAACCCATCCATCCATTCAGCCATATATTCATACATACAAATAGATAATAAAACTCTAATGTATCTGTTACCAGCTTTGAGCTTCCATAATGTTTATTCAAGGTATGTTAGAGTTACTAATTTTTATCTTGATATAAAAATAATCCAGGTATTTTTCTGAGATCCCTGGACAGAAATGAGACCAAATGAGAAAATCCAAATATGTATGTCTAAACATATTTGATCAAGTTTTTTTTTTCCAAAAAAATATGTTTTTAAAATTAACAAGTCAAAAATATTAGATTTTCAGGCTGGGAATACTCAGCCCTCACAGGCCAGAGGGCCAGCCAGCCCAAACTAGTAATGAGAGCCAAACTGAAAATAAGATACTTCCTGGGAGCCAACCTGGGTCTGCCTAAGGGCATTAGCAACAGCAGCTGAGACATGATCTGAGATGACCTGGACCAATGAGAGGCAGCCATGTCACACCAGCAGATGCATATTAAGAAGATGCATATTCCCCTGGGGGTTGGGTAGAGGGTATATAAGGCTTGTCTCTTCCTGAATAAACTGAGCTTGCTGTTTCAACATCCTCTCATAGTCTGTGTCACTGACTCTGTGCCTAATCACACTTCCCCCAAAGGGAACAACAGCACAGGTGCTGTAGGATGGTCTGTATGTCAAATTGCTCTGATTGGTCAATAAATAAAACACTGACTGGCCAGTGGCCAGGCAGGAAATATAAGCAGGACTAACAGAGAGGAGAATTGAGAGAACAGGAAGGTGGGAGGAGACACTGCCAGCCACAGCCAGGACAAGCAGCATGTGAAGACACCGGTAAGCCACGAGCCACATGGCAAGGTATAGATTTATAGAAATGGATTAATTTAAGCTATAAGAACAGTTAGCAAGAAGCTTGCCAGGGCCATACAGTTTGTAAGCAATATAAGTCTCTGTGTTTACTTGGTTGGGTCTGAGTGCTGTGGGACTGGCAGGTGACAGAGATTTGTCCTGACTGTGGCAAGGCAGGAAAACTCTAGTTACACACAGGACCCTGCCACGTCTGGTGCCTGAACAGGGACCTGTTTTTCTTCCTTTCCTCATGAGTGGTGCTTATTGAGCACCCTCTTGAAAGGTGTATTTCTGTGAGTTCGTCCCTCTACGTCATGTGCTTTCAGTCCCTTCAGCAGGTAAATGTTGGGATCCCCACATTCTTCTTGTTGTTTGTCTTGTTTGTGAGTCTGTCTATAGGGAAGGGTGGCACATACTTTTGTTTAGGCTCATCTGGTGTTTCCATATAAGGGCTGGTCCCTCAGAAAACAACAGCCACCCTCTGACTATTTTTAGTTGTGTGTGTGTGTGTGTGTGTGTGTGTGTTTGTGTGTGTGTGTGTTCATAAGTGCATGCACGTGTGTGTGGGTTGTGATGCCTGGAGAGATGGCTCAGCAGTTAAGTTCTTACTGTTCCTCCAGAGAACATGTGGGAACCAGATCTTTGGATGAGGGTTCTGTTCCGGCCAGAAAAAGGGAAGTGGCCTTGGGAGTAACCCTCCAATTGTTTTTTATGCCCATCTTGTTGGTTATAAATTCGAAGCTAAAGTCTTCCTCTACTGAGGAGGTCATTAAGGCCCACAATAAGCACTGCCAGGAGCAATGTAACACAAACTTATCGCCTTCATTCTGTCCATGACTGATATCTCCTCTGCCTCTGCTGACGAGGAGACGGATGAGACTAGGTGTAAAGTAAAGGAAAAGGATGGAAAGAGAGAGGAAATGATGGCAGCAGCACCCAAGCCTAACCTAGCAGAAGCTCTCTCTGCCCCCCCCCATCCCTCCAGTAGCTACCGTCCCAATGCAGTATCCATGGAGTGATTCACCTCAAAGTCTGCCTGCCAAGCTAGCGGCTCTGAGTACCTCCCAGCCTATTCCACCTATGGTGCTGCATAGGCACACCGTGATGTTTCCAGTTAATGTGGGGCCCAGTGTGGCCAGCCAGCCATGGATACCTACTCCTCTTGCAGACCTGTCTTTGGTCCGTAAGTCTGCTAAGGAACCAAGTCATGGCTTGCTGTTTTTTGAGCAAGTCCTACAGCAATCGGCAATTGTGGCATAAATCTTAAAAGGTCTTATTAATAAAATCAAACCTAAAGCCAGTTATTGGGGTGAAATGCTGGAAGATCAGAGAAGCAGAACAAGCCATACAGCCACCTCACCTCACCAATCCCTCAGCTGATCCTGTTTCTTCAGACTGGAAGCCTCTGAGTCCTCATCCAAATGGATCTCAGCTGAACTGTGCTGCTCAAAAGCTAAAAGCTTAACCAGGCTCTAGTTCCTGGTCCTCATGCCTTATATACCTTTCTGCTTCCTGCCATCACTTCCTGGGATTAAAGGCATGTGTCACCATGCCTGGCTGTTTCCAATGTGGCTTTGAACTCACAGAGATCCAGATGGATCTCTGCCTTTGGAATGCTAGGATTAAAGGGGTGTGTGTGTGTGTGTGTGTGTGTGTGTGTGTGTGTGTGTGCGTGCCACCATTTTCTGGCCTCTATATCTAGTGGTTGTTCTGTTCTCTGACCCCAGATAAGTTTATTAGGGTGTACAATATATTGGGGAAATACAATATCACCATACTTTCCTGTTTTTGTCTAAAATTTAAAAAAAAAAGCTTACAAGAAATACAAGAAGAACTATATCCAATAAGTATATGCAATATATAGTCAAGAATTACATTAACAATGTCTAATTCATTAACATTTGACAGATTCAGACAAAAACTCTATTAATATATAACAATGTCCAGTCCATTAACATTAACATTTGACAAATTCAGATAAAAAATTTCATTACATATCCTATTTGAAACAAGTAGTTCCTTTTAAAAAGTAGATTCAACAATCTCCCCTTTTTATCTTATCATATCTATATTCTCTTTTTTTGAGTAGATCCAAAAATCTACCTTTTATCTTATCACTTCCATATCTTCCCTTTTTTCAGAGTAGATTCAATGATCTACACTTTTCTATATCTTTTTTCTTTTTCATTTTTTAAAAATAAGAATGCTGTATCTAATCTCCTTTGTTTAGCTTTTTTTATAAAATCATTAACTTTTAACAACTTGTTACCAACCATTGTAAACAATAACAATTATCTATAAGCCACTGAACAACCAAAAAACACCCACCTCACCTCTTGGGAATGTGGGTATCATTTTCTTAAAATTACTTCCTGCTTTCTGGGAGCCAAGACATCTTTAGGGAATCCTGAAAAGAAAATTTTTGGGTTAATTGTCAAGTCCTAGGAGAGGTAGCTGTATCATTTGTTGTCCAGTCTCTGCATAATGAGAAAATGTAGGCCTTGTCTCAAGTCCTTGCTCAAGTTGTCTGTGAATCTGGATCATCTCAGCTAGCCATCTCGAAATTGTCCTGAGCAGTGTGTAGTCCAAAGCTGATCTTTCCTTGGTGTTAATCAGCTTTATGGCTTTACCATAGTCCATGTGGAATCATCTTTGTGTTTTATTACCCTTTTGAAGATTTCAAAGTTGCTGCTAGGTGGTGTGGTCATGGTTCCCTGCAGACTTTTTTTTTTTTTTTTTTTTTTTTTTTTTTTTTTGGCCTCCTCTGTGGTTTGGAGCAATCACAGTCTGATAAATATCTTGTCTCTCAGAACCATGAACATTTTTTCCCTAGAAGAGGAAATCTTCCCAGCAATTTCTCCCCACCATTTATCTTGCCAAACTTTTCCAAACTGACCTTTGCCGATGCTTTCTTGTAACACCATGGTCCTGGCAATTCTTCTCTGAACAAGCAGCAGTAAACCCTTCATCCCAGGTAGCCACGTCACTGCAGTCACCAACAGGATGAGAAGCATCCAGTAATGTGGAATAGCAGCCACTGCCTCCATGGTCCCACCACCACTGTTTATGGCCAGGTCCAGCCCTGGCCATAGCCTCTCCTCAGCAAGCCTCCTAGGCTGGTCTCAAACTTGGGATCCTCTTCCCTCTGTTTCCTTCAGAAAATCCTACCAGTGTGCATCACCACAACTGGCAACATGTTGCTCAGGTCTGAGCTGGGGCCTGCAAGGCCACAGGCAAGTAGCTTTTCCGAGAATTAGTACTGGACAAGTTGGGCGCCAGATGTAGCATGAATCTTAAAAGGTCTTATTAATAAAATCAAACCTAAAGCCAGGTAATTGGGAGAAAGCTGGAAGATCAGAGAAGCAGAACAAGCCAAAGCCACCCCACCTTGCCAATCCCTCAGCTGATCCTGTTTCCTCAGACTGGAAGCCTCTGAGTCTTCATTCAAATTAATCTCAGCTGAATTGCTGCTCAAAAGCCTAAAAGCTTAACCAGGCTCTAGTTCCTGGTCCTCATGCCTTATATACCTTTCTGCTTCCTGCCATCACTTCCTGGGATTTGTGTGTCACCATGCCTGGCTGTTTCCAATGTGGCTTTGAACTCACAGAGATCCAGATGGATCTCTGCCTTTGGAATGCTAGGATTAAAGGGGTGTGTGTGTGTGTGTGTGTGTGTGTGTGTGTGTGTGTGCGTGCCACCATTTTCTGGCCTCTATATCTAGTGGGTGTCCTGTTCTCTGACCTCAGATAAATTTATTAGGGTACACAATATATTGGGGAACACAATATCACCACAGGCAATGCATTTATAGATGTATTGTGACTGGTACCATTTGATGAAGGCTGTGTTAGAGTTTGCAGTCTTCCTTAACTGGTGTGCTACCTATGATGACCAGGCCAAGGTTCAGGCTCATCTTAATATGAAATACAACATTGCTGTTTCTCTTGAGATGCTCATGGGCCAAGGAATGTATGTTAACCCTGTTTAGACAAGCCCAAATTGGACAACAGTCTTACTTATCTGCCTCAGGGAGACACCATTGCCCTTGCTGCATTGGAGGGATTCCAATGCACCCTTCAATGGCAACACCCTTCTCCCCTATTAACCTGTTGGCAAGAGTATGCTTGTATTTTCCCCCAGAATTCTACCATATCAATTTGTATACCCTCCAGAGATGTATGTCTGGGAATGGACTAAGAGACTTTGGCCAATAAAGAAGCCTTCGAGGTGTAATGTATGATTTGCCCTGCTATTGAAGCATTAATAAAGGTCATGTCATTACTGTCATGCCACCCTAGATATCAAACAATTTGCCTCATCCCCTACAAGGTCACTAATGCATCATAAGAATGACTTCGATTGGCACAATTCATATAAATATGACTAGGGTCCCACCCATGTCCTTAGAGACTGAATTTTTGACTAATTCTTCTCCTGTTCAAACGTCTTCTACAATAGGTTCACTAACAGAGGGTGGCTATAAAGGTGACCCTACAGATTTTACTGGCTTTCAGACACCCAGAACAAAGTCCTCTTAGAGAGGTAGTGCACACACAGCTCACTGAGATACAGAAGGCTGCTGCCTAAAACCTACTACCCAGATGGCTCTCGAGGACTAATGCTCTTTGAGGGCTGGTTGTCAATGATGGGTAAGAACTTGTTTGGCAGGCCAACCTAAAGTAGGCACAGTCCATCATTGAGCTCTCCTGAGGTGGGGTCCACAAGGTTAGGGCAATGCACCCTAGCTCTCACTGAGCATGTCCCATAAAATTATAAAAAGGGGTGGATATGTGGAGTGACTCAGCCTTAACAGGCTTGAGGGCCAGCCAGCCCAAACCAGTAATGTGAGCCCAACTGGTAATAAGATACTCCTGAGAGCCACTCTGGGTCTGCCTAAGGATGTTAGCAACAGCAGCTAAGAAATGATCTGAGATGACCTGGACCAATGAGAGGCAGCCATATCACGCCAGCAGATGCATATTCATCAGACCTTCCCCCAGGGTGGTGTAGAGGGTATATAAGGCTTGCCTCTTCCTGAATAAATTGAGCTTGCTGTTTCAATATTCTCCCAGAGTCTGTGTCATTGACTCTGCACCTACTCACACTCTCCTCCAAAGGGAACAACATAAGACTGCTACAATCAAGTGGCTGGATGTAAGGATACTCAGTGTAGAACATAAGGGCATAAAACATAGTGCAGAATTTTTCAAGGGGTAGTAAATTTAAAACAAAAGTATTAAATGATATACTTGGGGAGGCAGACTTTTAAATAACTATGGTTATAAAAAAGTAGAGTGCTTAGCCTGTAAATGACATGTAAGAAAACATACATTAAATGTTTAACTTACATTGCAGAAAAAATCACATTTTCCTGTGTTTTTTGACAGTATGAAATTGAGAAAAGAGAAAAGAATATAGAATAATATTCAATACTTATTTGTGTGTGTGTGAATCCATACATATGAAAAACCACCCTGTGCTGGGGGTAGCATGTGTGTAAAAAAGTTAGAAGACAAATTGTGGGACAAGTTCCTTCTTTCCATCATGTGTGTCCTAGGGATGTAATTCAGATTGCCAAGCTTGGTGGTAAGTGCATTTACCCACTGAGCAAACTTGCCAGTCCTAGAGTCCTAGGACTTTCTTTCCATATTAGATATGTCCATTTATTAACAGAAAACAACAGGAATTCAATTAAATAAGATATGGATTAGGGACTATTATGCTATAAAGCAGGAACCCTTCTTGCCTTGAGATTGCCCAAGAGTGGTCCAGGCAACTAACAGAACCTGAGAGTTCTGAATTCAGCTATGTCTAGATTGATAAACATCTTGGAAGATTCAAGTGATATAAGCCTTAAATCTTGATTTGATCTTAATAACTTAAGTCTTTGTCTTTTGCCTTCATCTTCTGCAAATAGTATTGCCACCAATTCAAGTTAGTGCTTTATAGAGAGATGTAGGTGGTGTGTCAGTCAAGGCCATGCCACAGCCAAGCAGACTTCCTAGCAATTGTGCATTGTTGCTTCACCCAAATATTAATAGGACGATGATCTAGGATGGTTCAAGCACAAACAGACATGTAGCTTTGGATATTATCCATTATCTTTGTATATTTTAAATGTATCTTGGATATGATGAGTGCAATCAACATTCCTAGCTAAGATAAAAACTCCTACAGATAAACTTTCCAATCAAAATGGTGCCATTTATTAACTGTAGGACTCTGACCATAGTCACTCAGTATCTCATCTGTAAAATGGGCAAAATTACAAGACTTATATCTTCAAAACAATCAGCAAAATGATAATATAAAATTCTGAAACAAATCCACAACACACAATAATTGTCACCCTAGTCAGACTACAGCTGTGTACAAAAGACCATGTTAAGAAGATGCAGGTAGAAATAAACATCAAAGATTAACGACACAAAAAGTACTTGAGAAGTGTTTGCAATTCCACAACAAAACACACACACACACACACACACACACACACACACACACACACACACACACACCAATAGTGTAGAAAAATTATCTATGTAGTTTAAAGATCATGCATAGAGTCTAAGTTAAATAGGTACTAAATATGAAAAGAGCCACAAACAAATTTCAAAGTAAAGCTTTAGGGTTAAGATGAAGGCTTGCTATATCTCAGAAACCCTCTGTTTTGGTGAACAGGAGGAGTGGAGTTCACACCAGATGGAAGCTCGAATGTCTTAAAAATTGGCTCCATAAACATGATGGATGGTCAAGCATTCTGGATATAAGATATTTTATATTTAAGCCTCTGCTTAGGTTCTCATTTCTCAGTGCACATACTTCTCTATGAAAAAAAATGTACAACTCAATAATATCAACTCTCTTGCAGTTCATTTTCATTATAAATAAAAACTTTCACAAGACACTAGTCACAAAGACTGAGAGGGGATCAATATATTCAACAATAAATATCCAATATTCAGCAAAAGATGCATAATTTCCCCTGTGGAAATGTTAGCTTATAAATAGTCAGTAGATTGTTGCCAGAATAATGCTCCTTTGGCATGTGAAATAATAAAGTAACATTCTTGAAAGATGAATTAGGGTCTGGATTTGCATAACTTGGATTCAATACATTGACACAATATTTGCATTGTGAACATATCTAAAGCTAACCAGTGGAAAGAACACATGATTTTACCAACATGCTTATACATTAATAACATTACTTGGCAATCTGATGTCTCAAGACCCAGGGTGAATTACTTATTAAAAACCCATATACAGCTATCTGTCTTTATCACTCTTTCTGGATGAGCCATAATGGTTCTGATTGTTTTCAAAATTATATTTGGACAGGATATGACTGCTACATGAGACCTCTCAAACCAATATCATTTCCTTTACTCATAAAATACATTATACTGCTGTGTGCATTGAGCCAAATCATTAACGAAGGAGGTATAACCTAACCTCTGTACCTCTGATTTGACCAACAGTTACACTGGAGCAAGCTAACATCATGGAAATTGTTTAAAAAGTGAAGCTAACATGATTATGAATATTTATGGCAGATTCACTTATTTCTTGAAACTTTATCCTGCCGTCTGAACCATTTCATTATTCTTAACTGTTTCCTAAGAGGTTAACTTTAAGATAGAAAAATCATATCTGAGACTTACATATTTTTGAATCTACATTACTGTATTTCTAGATCCAACCTTTCTTTCTGTTTATTTAGAATTATGTAAAAGCTAAAATAACTAGTTAAATATTATGAAATATGCAAATTAGGAAGCACATTAACACAGTTTTCACCTTTTTAAGTTTTTAAAAAATATTTCAAGGCAATCACTGACTTGCTATGTCTATCTTGATGGACTGTAGAAGTTTCGTTTTTAGTGCAGAAACCAATACTTACTGGCCAACTGCTTTACCTCTAATCCAATGTGCAGTTTCCACTGTGCAGTTTCTGGACAAGGTAAATTCGGGTCTCTGAATCTAGTGATGATTCAGCTTTTCACACAGACCTAGAATGAAAGAGTTATTTTATGAGATCCAAAATAATAAATAAGCCCGAGTAAAAGAATTAACTATTTGTGCTTCTATTTCATTACTGTCTTTCCCATTTCCCCCAAACAATGTTAGAAGAACAGACACAAAATGAGTCATGCCTCACAAATATGAAAAAAAAATGAATGCAAATTATTACAGAGGAAGTGCTACTTCTCCTGTGAAAGTGGGGAAAAGGAAGGAAATTACAATAGAGCATCTCAAAGATTCAACGGTGGTCTGTACAAGAACCTGTGATCTCAGTGTGAGAAGACACTGACTAGTTGAGGCTGACCTAACCTTGGGTTGTAGAAGTATTTATTTTGGAGATTGCATTCTTACCACCATTACTTTTTAATGCATGCTTGGAAGGGAGGTATGGACAGGTTACTCAATGGTCTTCCTATGTGTCTTTCCTGCTTTCCCTAATCTGTGACCTGTTTGCGTGCCATTTGATGTGGCTCTCCATGGTTTCAATAGTGAGTAAAGAACAAAAGAATCCCTATCTAGTCTCAAAACATCCTAGGGATATATCATTGTTGATCCATTGTTCAGGAAACAAGGGCATCAATGCCTGTAGGTACTTTGAAGGGAAAAAAAAACTGCTTCACTAAGATGTATTTCATAGAAACTTCCCCAGCCTTACTCTAGAAAATTTACTATTTCAGATATTTAATGTAATCTTGAGTGATTTAAACCTTGTGTTTATCATTTCTCCTGTTATCACTTTGTACTTCACATGCCATTCTTTGTAATTGAGATTGCTTTAAAGTATACAAATGTGTGTTTAGTAACACAGCAGCCATTTACAGGTCCTTCCCAAAGCTTCCAAATGGGATTCTGATATTTAGAGCCCACTCGCAAAACACTCAAGCATCCATCATACACAATTATGGAATTTAGACTCTATTGAAGGTGATTCACTCATTGGCAAATAGCACATGAGTGAGGAACTCTCTTCTGCTGGGTGAATTCTTGCAATTCTAAAGCTAGGATTCATCAGGAGTAAGGAAACAGACCTGCATTAAGACATGATTCAGCTGTGAAAGATGTCTGTGTAGCTCTTCCAGCTGTGACCTCCATCCTTGGGGCAGCTATAAGCATCACTATCCCTTGCTATTTTTGGAAGGATGCTCCTGGCAGAGAAAGAAAAAAAAAAGCAAGAAAAGGATTGGTTTCATTTTCTGCTGTTTTTCTCATTATTTCTTCTTGGTAAGGACTATTTTACACCCATTCTTGGGTACATGCTGATAGAACACAAAACAAGACAATGTCCCTCAGATACTTTGATATATATGAGAGCAATAACAATGTTTGAGGACATTTTTATAAAAAAGATTTGGGGCCCTGAGACAGAAGATACAATAATGATTTCCTTCTTATGGACCCAGGATCTGAAAGTGAGGCTTTAGCTATTGGTAAAATATGAGTCACTGATTAGCACCATAAGAACAAGCAAGGAACATAACTCAGTACAAAATTCCAACAGAATTCTGCATTTTTTTAAAAAACATGGCAGTATGTTGATGGAAATATGGCTGCAAAATTACTTCTCACAGAGGACACTAGTGATGCCATCATTGGCGAGGTGACTGCTTGGAGCAAGAATGTCCACTGGGGGAAAAATCAAAGGGATTAATGTCATTAGTGTTTATGACCTATCACAAGATTTCACCAAATAACTGTGATGGTGACAAAACTTGAGTCATAAACCAAATCCCTTGGCATTGTTAATGGAATCCCCTGTGGATACAGCCCAAAGTGGGCCAAGGCCCAGAACATATGAGTTATGCATGTGGCTAAGAATAACGTGAAAGTTCCATTACTGGCCTTGTTTGGGTGTGACGTGAAATCACATGGCACTGTATAACAATAAAGTAAACTGCCAAAAGTGCCTTCAAGTGATGCTGAGAGTCTGCCTTAAATTACAAAAATGTTGAGTGGAAATCTGAAAAGCTGCCAGTGCCCATCTATGGTTTGTAGGAGATAAGCCATTAGTCCTGGCAAGGTATATTGCTTCCTACATTATCGTGCTGACAAATGTGAACTCCCAAGACCCATGCACTGCTTATCATCCACCCAGAGATATGCCCTTAAGAAAGAGTCTGTGTAAGGTTACTGTCTTGGAAACAGATATGACTTCTGGAGGTTATTCATCATTTGAGAAACAATGGTTTGGAGTCATAGAGATTATTGGCTTAGTTAATTAAAAGCCAATTAGCCCTCCACCCCCCCCCAAACTAGCAAATACCTTTAAAAAAAAACCCTACCACATTCTTTTGCAAATGATTGGGTCTAAAAGCTAAGATCATTTCCACAGAAATCTAATTTGGCTGTACCACACACTGATATCTACACATGTGGAAACTGACCTGGAAAACCAGTTTCTCCATCAAATTAGAAAATGGGCTAAATATATTGATTATTTCGGGGAATACAGACAAAGGAAAGCTGAAAATCAAATCAGGAAGAGTCTGTGTACTGTCAAGAATAAACCAGAAACTGAAAACTCTAAAACAATTAAACCTATGTTTTGTTAGCCCTCTGGAAACACTAAGACTTAGCTTAAGGTTTAGAGAACAGTTCACTAAATTTTTCATTTATTTTTGTAAAGGATTATTAAAAGAAGATAGGGTATCAGCTGTAATAACTTTAGTCATGCATATGTCAGATTTTCTTATGATATCACTTGAGGTAGGATGTGGAATGATGGATGTGGACATTTTGATAGCTTTGTAATTGGCTGAAAAACAATATCACCAGAGACTGTGAATCAAACAACAAGGTTAATGTCAAGGGAGATCACAGTGATGCATCAGCAAGCTCTGTCCCCAAGATACCAAGATAGGAACCTGTCTAAGGAGTACACCAGTTACCATGGTGATAAGAGAATTTACTGATCACATTTCATCAGGGCTCATTGACCAGTGCAACCCACTGATAGTCTGGTCCACAGGGGCATGGATAAACAACTGCCTATCAATCTTCAAACAGTAGGAACCACATTACCTGGAGAAAATGAGTCGAATCAGAGCCAACATATCTTAAAAACAGCAAACAAAAAATCTTTGTAAGGAATAACTCATTGTTCATTCCAAAATATTGAATGAACTTCTATCACAATGAAACATACACACAATTTTAACTGTTTCCGACAATGGAACCCATGGTTATTAAATATGAGGCAAAAAGTCCATTCAGTAACTGGAAGCAGGCTGAGGGAATCCATTAGGATGCATATTTTGATTAAGAATCTCACAGGAAATTGTTAATGTTAGGAATGAAAACTGTTGATGTGGGAAATATAAAAAGTGACTCCAATGATATTTGTCTGTCTGGGACTCAATTAAAGAAATGGAATTTTGAACAAAGAAACTTCAGAATAGATACCAATGAGAGGACCTGAGCCTCTTTATAGACATAACCATTGGAAGTACTGAGACTAACATTGCAGTTTCACAGGGAGACAAGGCTATTTTGTGTACTAATTAATGGCTAAGAGTTTCATTCAAGTGACAGAAAATTTCAGAGTGATAACATACCTCAATTAAGCTAAATTTTGAGTTTTCTGATTAAAAAATGTACCTGCCCAGTTTTTTTTCCTGTAGTTGTATAAAAGCAGGACTTAATCTGGTATGTTTTCCAAGTAGGCTGAACCTTGAATAGTCTAGTTTCTTAAGGACACAGAAAAACCATGGTGGCCACTTTCTGACTATACATGACACGTTTATTTCCTGTAGAAGTTACATTTGAGAAACAAGGAGAGACCAATATGTTTTTCGCTTGAAAGTAGATCAATAACTGTAAGAAATCCAGCCTTCCTGAAGGCAGCACTGGGTGACTGTACTGTCTTGATCTACACTACAACTCCATAGCATAATACATTTCCTGGTAAAAGGTCATGTGATACAGTTAATAAATGTCAAATTCTAATAAGTGAAAGATTGAAAATTTGTTGACAGATAGATCACTTAATTTGGAGCCAGTAAAAAGAAAAGACCCAAAAGAACAGCTATCATTTTGAACTTATGTGTTAACTACTACATGGTGTTGATTGTTTTAGAAGCACCTATAGAATTGTGAAATCACAAAATCTTCAGCTGTTTACTCTTCCAACTTCACAGGAGAAACTAAGGCTCAGAGAAATGATGAATTATCCTGACATGGCACCACTACCGAATGTTGCGTTTGTAAATTAAAATCCACATTAGCTGGGCTCTGAGGATGTCTATTTTTCTACTATATCAAGTTTTTATAAGAAGAGTTCAATAATTAGAAAAAATAGCAGAACTCACAACACCACTAGGCCCTTGACTGTAGAGATTACAACATCTTTAGAGAACAGTGGAAGGTGTTGGTAGAAATGGAGGAAGAGTTGAAGCCAAGAAAAATAACGGCACACAAGGAAGTGCATGAAGAGTGGAACTGTGGAAACCATGTCCGCTCTTGCACTTTTATTTACTCAATGCTTTGTTTTTGGTTTTTCATACCATGAAATGAGTTCGAACTGGGATGTCAATCCTTTGACATTCATACCACAGGCCTCAGGATCTCAGTAAGTATTTGATGAGCAAGTGAATAAAAACATATCTTGAAATCAGTTCTTCAAATTAAAAAATTCAAGCAGAATGTTTGTGACAATTTATAAGTTGGGTCTAAGTTGTTCCAGATTGGAACCATGATCCTTTCTAATACCAACATCTGGGAAACAGAAGATCCTGAGGCAACACAGTCTATACCCAATCGCATTCATCTGGGCATCTACATTAGCCTGGGGTAGATTCCATTTAAATGCTTGCTTACTTTTCCATCTTTCCACTAGATTAAAATTATTGAAATCCACCAGATTACTAGTTATTGAAAATATTGAACATAATATCAGCTTTCAGCCTTGGAGATGGACTTTAAACCTTAGATTTATTCATCGCAACTTATGTTCATTAACTTGATTTCCCGAAATTTTTCTGCGATCCCAACAGTATATTTACATGTCTATCACATCACTTACCCTGTTACGTACTTCTGATTGAGAGTTTCTCTGTGAGGAAAATATAAAACCAGTCAATTCTGTAACCAGAGTTGAATAAGAAGAGAGAAAGGGCACAACAAACAAATTTGCGATCCTTTTAGCCTACCTGACACAAGGCTCTTCACAGACCCATATTTCCCTTTGAATTCAGTGTGAGTTCTACATCTGTAGAAAGAGCTCATGCGCAGGATTAGCTTCATTACACAGTTGGACTTGGAGAGGGGCAGCAGGAGAGCAGCAAGGCTTCTTTCAGGAGTAGGCACAGAAAGATGTAGTGTGCGGGGATGAATTCTCCTTTAAATAAAAACGAAGTCAGATTTTTTAGAATGAAATTCTCTAGTGCTGTCAAACTGTTTGAAACTGGATTTGGCAGTTATCCTTTCAAACTGTTATTTCAGAGCACGTGTCCCAGAAGGGACAGCTAAGAATGCTTGTCATATTTGAACTCTTTCCAGAGCCATTCAGCAGGATACTGGCAGTCCACTTGTTCGTGTTAATTATTTCTGCCCTGATTGCCTGGCAACACATAACATGGGAAGTATTATATTTTGCTATTTGTGAATGCTTCCAGCAGAATGCAGGGAGAAAATGGAATACAAAGTCAGCTGGAAATGTAACTTAATAAGTTAGGTGTGTTTTTTGATTGAAAATTTGTTACAGATGAAGTGGTTTGTAATCCCATGATTGTGTGTGTTATCCATGGTTTCAGAGAGCTTGAGGGTATTTCAGTGGACCTTGATGGGCAGAAACTACTGATAGATCTTAATGGCTAGAAGACTAGAATCTATGAATATGAATGGTATCCCAGTAGGCAGAATGGATTTGTAGATGTGTGTGAGCAAGTGTTACATGTAGGTCTGGCATATGTGCAGCTGTGCATGCACATGGGATTTGTGTATCTGTGCCTGTGCAGGGGGTGCAGAGAAGAACTTAGGGTTACCTATTCTACAGAGCTCTACTCTTTTGAGATAATCTCTTTATGACATTTAGGCCACATTGGCACCATCAGTCCCATGAGCCTCCTTGTTTTCACCCTGCAAAGTGATGGACAAATGGGCATACACATGGCTCACACAAGCACATGAACTCAAACCCAGATCTTTTTTTTTTTTTTTTTTTTTTTTGAGACAGGGTTTTTCTGTGCAGTTTTGCGCGCCGTTCCTGGAACTCGCGTTGGAGACCAGGCTGGCCTCGAACTCACAGAGATCCGCCTGGCTCTGCCTCCCGAGTGCTGGGACTAAAGGCGTGCGCCACCACCGCCCGGCCCAGATCTTTTTTAAACCTGGATCCAGAAGACTAAGGTCCTCATGCTTGCTCAGCAAGTGCTGTTACTCACTGGACTATCCTCCCAGCCTGTAAAAGAAAATTTCTGCAAACCCACATTGTTTCCTCCTTTGATAATCCTACTCTCCCTCTCTTCCTTCCTCCCTCCCCTTTTCGCTTTCCCTCCCACCCTCCCTCCATCCATCCCTCCCTCCTTCCACCCCTCCCTCCCTCCTTCCCTCCTTCTTTTCTTCTTCTTTTTTCTTTTAGTATTGTTGAAATCCTGAAGTTAATGCTCAGTCATGAGAACCCTGAAATGAAATGTTATGCCCAGAGCTGTTGTTGATTGTTTTTGCTCTTTTATTCTATTAGGGGGCCTACTACCCAGCTCTCAAATCACACACATGGAGAGTTATTCTTAATTATCAATGCCTGGCCTCAACTTGGCTTCTTTCTAGCCAGTTTTTTTAACTTTAAATTATCCCATCTACCTTTTGTCTCTGGGATTTTTCCTTTTCTTACTTTTGTATTACTTACTTGCTTCATTCTTACTGTGGTTGGCCCCTGAAGTTCTCCTCTCCTTCTCTTTGTCTCGGTCCTTGATCTTTCTTCCTTTCCTTCCAGATTTCTCCTTGTATTTATTCTTTCTGCCCACCAGTCCCACCTATCCTTTCTCCTGCCTTACTATTGGCTGTTCAGCTCTTTATTAGACCATTAGATATTTTAGACAGGCAAAGTAACACAGCTTCACAGAATAAAACAAATGCAACATAAAAGAATGTAACACATCTTTGCATCATTAAACAAATCAAATGTTCCACAGCATAAAAAAAAAAGTAGCACACTCTAAAATAATATTCTACAACACAGAGCTTTTATCAAGTCTACAATACCAACCACCTTAGGACTGTAGTACACTGCAAGGCAATGAAGGTTTTGAGCATGCCTTTGTGCCACATTGCTGCTGTTAGGTATGGCTTACTTCAACAATGTGGTGCAGCACCAAAATTATGGAAGCACCCAGTCCCTGTGCTGGAAGGAAATGCACAATTCAGAATGATTTCTGGGATGTCAGTGATCTTTAAAAACAATTATCTGACAACTCTTCTCCTTGCTGTGGTTTTGAACGCCACCCCTATGTGACAGTTTCGAGCATGGTAATGTGACATACTGTGTTGCTGGGTAATGAATGGGTGGTGACAATTCAATGGAAATCAATTTCAAAAATTAACTGTGAAACAAGGTGTTAATACATTGAGAGACACTGTTTTGTTGATGAAGGGAAGCACACTGTGCTTTCCTATGGATGAGGATAGGTATTTAGTTATCAATCCATATTTTAAAAATACTTAAATAGAAGCTGAGATCATTCTCAAAATGGTTTGTCCTACCATAATTAGGACCTCAAGTTTTCTTCCTGTTTGATACTTCCTCTTTATTTTTTATTTTTTTTGATGGAGAATTTTATGCACATATATAATGAAATATGATTATATTATCCCCTCTTCTTCTCTTATCTCCTCAACAACTCCCTAAATTCATTGTTTCTTTTTTGTCTCTCCCTTATTAGTTCCTTCCTTCCTCCCTTCCTCTCCCTCTTTCTTTCTTTCTTTCTTTCTTTCTGTCCCTCTGTCTTTCTGTCTTTCTTTTTTGCTTATAATGAGCCAAGTCCAATTAGTGCTGCCCATATGCGCTAGGGTGTAGGGCATCCACTGGTGACTGGGAAACCTTCTGATGGCCACAATCTCAAAGATAAACAATTCTCCATCCCTCAGCATCTGTCAGTTGCTCCCCAGAAAAGAGTGTAGACTTCAAAATTCAATTTTTACATAACAACTATCTTAACTAAACTATCTAAAACTAAAGAAAACAAAGAAAAGCTAAAACAAATGCTTCAAATCGCCAAACTATTCTACTGCTACATTCAATTCCACTTGCAGAAATTCTGACAAATAAATAAAAAACAACAACAAAAAGCAAGGCAAAGGGTGAGGCCCACTAACAAACAATCCAAGGGCAGGAGCCATTGCTTCAAGTTCACGTTCTCGGGGCTCTTTAACATTTAGACTAAAGTCCTTAGCCAGAGTTTACACAAAAGTTCATAAACGAGGTTGCCAAAAGAGACAAAGCTATCAATGACAAAATTCTGAATTGAGACAGGGATTTCCCCCCATATCCTAGAGCAAGAGTCTACATTTTGCTGTTGCTCTTAAAACAAAACAAAACAAAAAAACAAAAACCAGAACCTAAGCTATGCAGTTCTGGCTGGCCTCAAATTCACTATGCAGATCAAATAGGGAAGACCATGTGTTTACAGAGATCCTCCTGCCTCAGCCTCCTCAGTTTTGAGATTCTAGGCATAAATCACCATGCTGGGAGGGACAATTCAAAAATTTCTTAATCTTAGTCATAAATACAAAATACAAAAGGGATGGTGATTCCAGTGCGGAGCCTGGTCTGCTCTGGCGTCTGTTTTGATAGCTAGCCAGCGAGCAGCATTTTGTATTATTAAATGGCTGAAACAAATAGAGAGAAAAATATTTCCTGATATTGGAAGTTAGAATTTCAGTGCCTATCCATAGAGTTTCAGTGTGACATAGCCATGTCCATTTTTTTTTTACAGCTCCCTTTGTACCAAAATGATGGAACTGGGTCCTTGGGTCACCCTATGACCTATCCACTGAAATATTTAGCATCTGCTAGATAACCATTTAGAAAAAAAAGGATTAAAAGTGCAAACTCTGATTTCTTTTTAGTTCTTATTTTCTTTCTTTCTTTTTTTTAATAAGGAATTTTTAATTCATTTTACATACCAACCACAGACTCCTCCTCTCTTCTATTTTACAGAATTTAGTTTTTTTTTTCAAAATACTCAATGAAGGCTGATACCCTCGCCCAGCCCTGAAACTGCTTGTTGTCTCTCTAGTCTTTGTACATTGCCTCCCCCCCCCAACCCCGCTCAGTTCATCCCTCTCTCCACTTCATCCTCGCTCTTTCTCCTCCCCGTTTGTTCTCCATCGCTGAATCCCTCTCCTCTTACTTCTTTCTTTTATTGCAAAGCTTTGACCACTCCTTTCAAATGCTTAAGCCTTTCCATAACTGGTTTCCATTTATAGCAAAGAACTAATTTTAACATATTTCATTCAAATCTGTTCCATTTAAAGTTTGTACTATGAAGTATATTTCATTACACTCTAATAACAGTCAAAGCGTATAAAGACATTTTGGGATTTTTTTCTTCAAGCTAAATGTTTCATTTATTTTAGATAAAGTATGCCACAAAACCCATGATTTATTAATAAAGGCATTTAAATATTGGTTTGAGGAATAAGAGCATATAGAATTATAAATTGATATTTATATGTGTGTTTAAGATATTAACTGTAGGCCTTTATGAACTGACATTTGGTAGTTTTGTATTTGTGTTTAAAATGCATCCACATAATTTTATTCATATATTATATAAAACTAAATATTTTATGTAAACATAGATATTTTAAAAGTACATTACAATTTCCATTGATCTAATTTTTTTCTTTTGAATAGTAAAACAAAGTTTTCAGGTAATAATTGTGAGCACTTTAATAAAATAACACATTTTGTACATATAAACTTTCTTTCTAAAAGTGAAAAGGCAAATAGAATGGTTATAGTTATCTTTAGCAACTTCCTTTTACATTTATTTATTGTCATGTGTGTGTGTGTGTGTGTGTGTGTGTGTGTATACATTTCTCTCTTTGTGTGTGTGCCCTTGTATGTGTGCAAATGTGTGTGCATGTGTTTGTATGTGTCTGTTATTTGGTGTGTGCATATGTGTGTGGATATTTCTCTTGCTTTGTGTGTCTTTGTGCATGTGTGTGTATCTCTCTTTGTGTGTGTGCGTGTTGCATGTGTTTGACATGTGTGTTAAGGCACACATGTAAAGATCAGAGAACAAATTGTAGGAGTTGATTCTTTCCTTCCTGTAGGTCCTCAGGCTTATCTGAGGCATCTCACTGGCTCTGTATTTACTTTCCATGTTGGTATTAAAGTAACAGACTTGTCTTGAACAATGGAATTCAACAGCCATGAGTACTATTTTTCCTTTGCCTTTCATGTTTCTTTTCTCATTCCTTCTTTTCTTCCCTACTCCCTTCCTTTTTTTTTCCTTTTTTTAATTATAAATAAGACATCGCAGTGTGGGCTAGATCATTCTGAAACTCATTGTACAATCCAGGTTGTCCTCCTGCCTCAGTTTCCCAGGTGATGGGATTGCATACTGGAACTATTACACTTAGCTTGACCATAAGCATTTTAAAGGCAGATTTATTGCCTTTATTTTAAAATCTGAAGACACAGTGTTTGGAGAGTTGGCCAAGAGAAGGGTGAATGAAATATTTATCTCTGACTTTAGTTGCCATAAATGTCCTCATCATCTCATCCATGTGATGCTCTTTTTCAATTCCTACTCAGTGCAGAAATTCTCATGCATGTGAGGCTCTTCAGTTCCCACTCAGTGCAGAGATTTAGATGCTTTGATTGCTCCTTTTTTTTTTTTGAGAAAAATGCTGAGTCTTTTGTCTTAAAACCATATTCTAGCAGCTAGCATTATCACTACCCGAGTATAGAGAAGCTGTGTGCCACATTGTTTGAAAAGATAGCATGAAGCTATAGGGTGTAATGAATTTGTGGTGTCGTTTCTTATCTAATGAAGTTCAGACATTTTGAGGATGTCACTCATTCATACATTTTTAAAGAACATGGTTTTCCAGATATTGGAATAGGTAGGTGTCGATAAATTGAGGAGGATAGATAGAAGTTTGTAAACACATTTAGACAAATGCATAAAATAATAATATTTAGCTTGGATAATTCTTTAAAATTCATTGTTCTTGCCAAGCCATAGTGGCCCATGCCTTTAATCCCAGCACTCAGGAAACAGAGGCAGGTGGGTTTCTGACTTCAAGTCCAGCCTGGTGTACAGAGCAGGCTTCAGGACTGCCTAATCTACACAGAGAAACTCTTCCTCAAAAAATAATTGTCCTTGCATATTTAGTATATATACATATAGTGGAAGATATTTGTAGGAACATTCCCTATTTCTAATAATTGTGAACTTTCATTATAAATAGACAATATAACAATGAGGAAATCCAGAGAATCATCAGATCATACTTCAAAAACCTGTACTCCACAAAAATGGAAAACCAGGAAGAAATGGACAATTTTCTGGATAAATACCACATACCAAAATTAAATCAAGACCAGATAAACCATTTAAATAGACCAATAACCCCTAAAGAAATAGAAACAGTCATCAAAAGTCTCCCAACCAAAAAAAGCCCAGGACCAGATGGTTTCAGTGCAGAATTCTACCAGACTTTCAAAGAACTAATACCATTACTCTTCAAAGTGTTCCACACAATAGAAACAGAAGGAACACTACCAAACTCTTTTTATGAGGCTAAAATTACCCTGATACACAAACCACACAAAGATGCAACAAAGAAAGAGAACTACAGACCAATCTCCCTCATGAACATTGATGCAAAAATGCTCAACAAAATATTGGCAAACCGAATCCAAGAATACATCAAAACAATCATCCATCACGACCAAGTAGGATTCATCCCAGGGATGCAAGGATGGTTCAACATACGGAAATCAGTCAATGTAATACACCATATAAACAAACTGAAAGAAAAAAACCACATGATCATCTCCTTAGATGCTGAAAAAGCCTTTGACAAAATCCAACACCCCTTCATGATAAAGGTCTTAGAAAGATCAGGAATACAAGGAACATTTCTAAACATAATAAAAGCAATTTATGGCAAGCCAACAGCAAACATCAAATTAAATGGAGAGAAACTCAAAGCGATACCACTAAATTCAGGAACAAGACAAGGCTGTCCACTCTCCCCATATTTATTCAATATAGTACTAGAAGTGCTAGCTAGAGCAATAAGACAACAAAAGGAGATCAAAGGGATACAAATTGGCAAGGAAGAAGTCAAACTTTCACTATTTGCAGATGATATGATAGTATATATAAGTGACCGAAAAACTCTACCAGGGAACTCCTACAGCTGATAAACTCCTTCAGTAAAGTGGCAGGATACAAGATCAACTCAAAAAAATCAGTAGCCCTCCTATACACAAATGATAAAAGGGCTGAAAAAGAAGTCAGAGAAACATCACCCTTTACAATAGTCACAAATAATATAAAATACCTTGGGATAACACTAACTAAACAAGTGAAGGACCTTTTTGATAAGAACTTTAAATCTCTAAAGAAAGAAATTGAAGAAGATATCAGAAAATGGAAGGATCTCCCATGCTCATGGATAGGTAGGATTAACATAGTAAAAATGGCAATCTTACCAAAAGCAATCTACAGATTCAATGCAATCCCCATCAAAATCCCAACACAATTCTTCACAGACTTGGAAAGAAAAATACTCAACTTTATATGGAAAAAACAAAAGACCCAGGATAGCTAAAAGAATCCTATATGATAAAGCAACCCTTGGAGGCATCACCATCCCTGACCTCAAACTCTACTATAGAGCTATAGTAATAAAAACAGCTTGGTACTGGTATAAAAACCGACATACGGACCAATGGAATCAAATTGAAGACCCTGACATTAATCCATGCACATATGAACACCTGGTTTTTGACAAAGGAGCCGAAACTATACAATGGAACAAAGAAAGTATCTTCAACAAATGGTGCTGGCATAACTGGATGTCAATATGTAAAAGATTACAAATAGATCCATATCTGTCACCATGCACAAAACTCAAGTCCAAGTGGATCAAAGACCTAAACATAAATCCAGTTACACTAAACTTAATAGAAAAGAAAATAGGAAGCACTCTTGAACGCATTGGCACCGGAGACCATTTCCTAAATAAAACACCAACAGCACAGACCCTGAGCACAACAATTAATAAATGGGACCTCTTGAAACTGAGAAGCTTTTGCAGGGCAAAAGACACAGTCAATAAGACAAAAAGACAGTCAACATAATGGGAAAAGATCTTCACCAATCCCACATCTGACAGAGGATTGATCTCCACAATATATAAAAAACTCAAGAAACTAGACATCAAAGTACTGAACAGTCCAATTAAAAAAATGGGCTAAAGAGCTAAACAGAGAATTCACAAAACAAGAACTACAAATGGCTGAAAGACATTTAAAGAAATTCTCAACATCCTTAATCATCAGAGAAATGCAAATCAAAACGACTCTGAGATACCACCTTACACCTGTTAGAATGGCTATGATCAAAAACACCAATGACAACCAATGTTGGAGAGGATGTGGAGCAAAGGGAACACTCCTCCACTGTTGGTGGGAATGTAAACTTGTACAACCACTGTGGAAATCAGTATGGCGGTTTCTCAGAAAATTAGGAATCGAACTACCTCAAGACCCAGCCATCCCACTCTTGGGCATATGCCCAAGGAATGCTGATTCATACCATAAAGATACATGCTCAGCTATGTTCATAGCAGCACTATTTGTAATAGCCAGAACCTGGACACAACCTAGATGCCCATCAACAGAAGAATGGATGAAAAAAATGTGGTACATATACACAATGGAGTACTACTCAGCAAAGAAAAACAATGAAAGCATGAAATTTGCAGGCAAATGGATGGAACTAGAAAAAATCATCCTGAGTGAGGTAACCCAAACCCAGAAAGACAGTCATGGTATGTACTCCCTCATAGTACATACTATGGATTCTAGATATAAAATAAAGAACAATCAGACCACAACCCATAGAACCATAGAGGCTATATATATAGCATGGAGGTCCCTAGGACGACTGTGGCTTATAATAAATTTCAGTTTTACTCAATTATTGAAAAAAAATATCCAAATGAATGGAAACACATGAACTATGAACCAAAGGCTGAGGGGCCCCCGCTGGATCAGGCCCTCTGAATAGGTGAGACAGTTGATTGGCTTGATCAGTTTGGGAGGCAACTAGGCAGTGGGACCAAGTCCTGTGCTCATTGCATGAGTTGGCTGTTTGAAACCTGGAGGTTATGCAGGGACACTTGGCTCAGTCTGGTAGGAAGGGACTGGACCTGCCTGGACTGAGTCTACCAGGTTGAGCGCAGTCCTCGGGGGGAGGACTTGTCCTGGAGGAGGTGGGAATGGGGGGTAGGCTAGGGGTAAGGGGAGGAGGTGGGAGAGGGGATTATAGGGGAACCCATGGCTGATATGTAGAACTGAATGGTATTGTAAAATAAAATATATGTATATAAAAATAAATAAATAAATAAATAAATAAATAAATAAATAAATAGACAATATAACCCATAAAGCAACACAAAATGTTGAAGTTCATGATGTGGCTTGAGGCTGGTAACATATGATCCTGGTGTGGGTGTTGTTGTCCTACTAGATAATACTTAATATTAAAATAATGTTTATTATAAAAAGGATGAATGCAATTTATAATATGCTTTTTAAGTTTTTTTAAAAATTTTTTTGAAATTGTAACAGAATTTCATCATTTCTCCTTTTCCTTTCTCACTCTAATCTGTGTCATGCACCGTTCCCTTGCTTCCTCTCAAATTCAAGGCTCTTTTTTGCTGTGGGATGGTCTGTATGTCAAATTGCTATGATTGGTCAATAAATAAAACACTGATTTACCAGTGGCCAGGCAGGAAGTAGGTGGGACAAGGAGAGAGGAGAATTCTGGGAAGCAGAAGGCTGAGGCAAAGAGACACTGCTAGCCGCCTCCATGACCAGCAGCATGTGAAGACACCGGTAAGCCACCAGCCACATGGCAAGGTATAGATTTATGGAAATGGATTAATTTAAGCTATAAGAACAGTTAGCAAGAAGCTTGCCAGGGCCATACAGTTTGTAAGCAATATAAGTCTCTGTGTTTACTTGGTTGGGTCTGAGCGGCTGTGGGACTGGCAGGTGACAGAGACTTGTCCTGACTGTGGGCAAGGCAGGAAAACTCTAGCTACACTTTTTCTTTAATTGTTCTTGCACACAAACACACATACACCTTACATGCATAAATATATCCTGCTCAGTCTGAATACTGTTACCTATATGCACATAATCTCAGGGCTTAGCCCGTGTTGTTGGTTAATCAATTAGGAGTCTTTTTCTGGGGAAGACCATTTCTCCTGTTCTCAGCATTCCCCAGTTGACTGTGGTTCTTTATCTACAGTTGAGATTATTCCTTTTTTATTCCATGGGATGGCTTTGCAAATCTTCTCAATGGATGGAGCTTAATTCTGGAGTTATTTTTATTGTTTCTCTGAGATGTGGCTTTTCAGCTCTCTATTTCTTCCTGCGAACTAGGTTTAGACTTGTAATAGTCCCTGAAGAGGTGAGCCACAAGACAAGTATGAATGAACCCTTGCAAGCATCTTTAACATTGTACCTCCACTGTGCCCTTTAGCAAAAGCCCTGGCTAGCTTTACTCTCCCTACAGAGCAATTCCCTTCCTCACTAAGAACATGGACAGAAGTCTAGAGTGTGGTTATCATTCCTCAACAAACCAGCAGGGTACACATATTTCCGTGTAACCTCTGCTACTTCTTGGTAGTACCAGGCCTTCTTTCTCCTAAAACAGACTTAGCTCTAGTGTTACCACACACTCAGGTACAATTTATTGTTCTTGCTACTTTTGAGGACTGGAGCTGCTTTTAGTATCTTGAATATACCGGTGATACTGCCAGAGCCTAACTCTTAGAAAGAAGATAGCAAGTAGAAGACAGAATGCACAACTGAGAGGATTTGCTTTACTTGCTGAGTTTAGCCACCTTCTGACTAGCTAGTATTGGATGAGTGGTACTGATAGAGTGATAGAGCTGAGTGACAGGTGACCAAGCATTGGCAGGTATGTGTCGGTACCCAAGTCACTGTGATATTCTATAATAAAATACTGCGGAAATAGCATCTACCCAAATCTCACTAACCTTCAAAAATTCTTGCAGTTCTACTATTAGAATATCTCTCTCTCTCTCTCTCTCTCTCTCTCTCTCTCTCTCTCTCTCTCTCTCTCTCTCTCTCTGTGTGTGTGTGTGTGTGTGTGTGTGTGTGTGTGTGAGAAGGTGCTTGTTTCATAAGAGAACAGGAAGTGTAACCTTAGAGGAAAAGCATATATATTTACCAATTTCCTTTTCTTTTGTATCTCATCACCTACTGTGACTCCTCACCTACATACCAGCAAATGAAAATAACAAAAGGGTACTCTAGAATAGTAAATCCCAGAAAGTCTTAGTTCACAACTTAAACAGTATGTATTCCACACTGCACATACCAAGAGGATGTAGTAAAAGGTCACAAAACCTTTTCTAGTTAGCTTCACAGGTTCTGAGAGACAGAACTCAATTTCCTAGAGAAATATTGCTATCCCCTTTCCACTTGGGACATCTGTGGGAAAGTGTGGAATAACGGCTGCATTATATGATAAGGATTTCTTCATTTATGCTGACAAGATACTTAGACAAGAGGCTTTCTTTGATAAGAGGACATTTAACTGTCATCAGTAGAAAGCATAATTGCATTCATGTTCATATAGTGAATAAATTCTTCCCAATAAACACTGACTGATTCTCATTAAGACAGAGTAATAAGATTCTGTGCTAACAAATACCATTTTCTCAAGTATGTATTTGCTCCTACAAGATCAAAATCACGCTTGTGAGAAGAGCTGCCAGTGACATGTTTAAGACCCATTTTAACGGGGAAAGTTACAAAGCCAAGTAAGTTTAATTGCATGTCACCTCTTGATTTTGACAAAATATAATGGCACAAGTTGCTAGTAAACTTAATTATGCAGATTTATTTTAGCTTAACAAAAATATATGCTATATGGAGTAAGGAGTTAGCTATGAGCCAAGTTTTAACTTGATATTCTTTTTTTTTCTGCATGAAAATGTTCATGAAGGAATGCTTTAAATTAGTGGAATTTATCGGTGTGATTATCACCAGAGGCAGATTTATACCAGGAAACACCTCTTCCAACTGTTCACAGAGCGGTGAAGGAACCTGTGAGCAGAAGATAACCCAGATCTGTGTTTGGTCTTGCACCTCTGCCAGAACTCCTGGTATTTCCGTCATTATCGCTTAACTGAGAGCTGAAGTTTCTCCAAGCCACTTAGAATGATTCATTGTATTGGGACAGAGATTGTTAGCTACATGAAATTTCCCTATCACGTGATGATCATTTTATACTTCCCCACACCAATATTTCTCCATTTTCTCTCTGCCATCACCTTTCTTTCACAAATACTAAACTACAAAATTTAAAAGCTCACATAGATTTGCCTCCTTCTCTGCTATCAGCTTTTTACCAGTTGCCACGGTGGTAAAACAAGGTGCCACTTCTTTTATTTTTTGTTTTCTTTTTCATATTTTCTAATGTCAGGACCTCATGGTCCTTTTGCCTCTACCACACTAATGAAAGTCTCTATGGCCAAAGGCAGTCATTATTACATTCAGCTCTTAGTCTTTTGTCCTCCAATCAACCCACTACATGTGGTTAATATTCCTAAGATTTTATTATTTCAGTGATCAAAAATCTCCCATGTTTGTAAGCAGGCTATTTAAAAACATTCAAACCTTCTACATGTGTTTAAAAATTTTCATGATTTATTACTTCCGTTTTTATTCTACCCAAGATGGACACTGTTTGCTGGCCATGGTATCTTCTCATTTGGCTTCCAGACTTTGCAGATTGCGTTTCCATTTCTTGCTATTATTTTCTGTCGTCCTGATCCATGTGACACTGTATCTCCTTTAAGAAGCTTCTGTAAATCTCCTCTTTCCTATTATTTTATGCTTTATGGTTCAAACAGATCTTGGAAACCAACTACGTGCATGCACTTTGGCATTGGACAAGATGTTGAGTTCAGAAAGTTTAAGTAGTTAGCGGTAAACCTTTCAGTTAGTTCTTTACTCTTCCTTTCAGTTATACTCCAAAGCCTTTACAAAACTATTCTTTGTAAGAACCATTTGCCCCTCTTCTTGGTAACTAAGGACATACTGCTTTGCATTGTTGCTGAAATTTTTTTTTTGTATAGTTTAGTCATGTTATCGACTTTACAAGCCTTTTGAAATAAGGAATACATATCAGAAGAATTTTGATACAAAACACATACAAGCATTAACACATATTCATTGACCAAAAAGCTTAATGTGACCTTTTAAATTATATAAAATTCTGGGGCTAGAGACATAGCTCAGGGGTGAAAAGCACTTATTGCTCTTCCAGAGGATTGTGGTTCAATTCCCAGCATCTTCATGGCAGCTAACAGCTATCTGTAGCTACAGTTTTAGGGGATTTGATGCCCTCTTCTGGGTTCTATGAGTACCATGCACATACATGTACACAGACATATGTGTAGACAAAATACTCATAACATAACATAAAATAACTTTAAAATATATAAAATTATAATGAAACTTGCTTTTAGCTAACTTTTCAACGTGAATATAAAATTACATTTTATTTTAAGAACTGGATGCAGAGATCTATGGCTAGGCCCTGGGTGGAGCTCCGGGAGTCCAATTAGCGAGAAAGAGGGGGGTTTATATAAGCAAGAATTGTTGAGACCAAGGTTGGATAAAGCTCAGGAACAAATAGCCAAATGAATGGAAACAATGGCTGAGGGGCCCCCAACTGGATCAGGCCCTCTGAATGGGTGAGCCAGTCGAGTGGCTTGATCTGTTTGGGAGGCATCCAGGCAGTGGGACTGGGTCCTGGGATCATTGCATGAGTTGGCTGTTTGAAACCTGGGGCGTATGCAGGGTCCCTTGGCTCGGCCTGGGAGAAGTGGACTGGACCTGCCTAGACTGAGTCTACCAGGTTGATCTCAGTCCTTGGGGGAGGCTTTGCCCTGGAGCAGGTGAGAACAGGGTGGGGGGTGGGGGTAGGCTGGGGAAAAGGGGAGGTGGGCAGAAGGGGGGAGAACAAGGGAATCTGTGGCTGATATGTAGAACTGAATTGTATTGTAAATAAAATTAAATTAAAAAAAGAATATTTAAAGAATAAATATTCAGCATTTAACTAAATAAGCTGGCAGTGGGGGCAGAGACTGAATGGGCTAGATGGAACATTTCAAAACTTAGATTAAATAAAGTCTAAGACTTTATCGAAAATTTTAACCCAAGAGGAGTTTTGAAATAACAATACAATGAAGAATTTTGTGAAACTTGTTGCTGGAGGGCTTCTCTCCAGGTTCCACCAAGCCCCACAGTCCCACAATCCATGTATAAAATAATCACTCAGACGCTTATATTACTTATAAACTGTATGGCCATGGCAGGCTTCTTGCTAACTGTTCTTATATCTTAAATTAACCCATTTCTATAAATCTATACCTTGCCACGTCGCTTGTGGCTTACCAGTGTCTTTACATGCTGCTTGTCCTGGCGATGGCTGCAGTGTCTCTCCCTACTTTTTCCTGATTCCCCAATTCTCCTCTCTCCTTGTCCCGCCTATACTTCCTGTCTAGTCACTGGCCATCAGTGTTCTATTTATATAGAATGATATCCACAGCAGAAACTATTAGATTTTCTTTGAAATCTTTTTATTTTATTATTTTTATAGGATAGAAAAGGAATATTGTCACATGCATAATGATAGTATTAGGTTATAAAATAAGGGTCATTTTACTTCCATTCATTTATTCCTTTGATTTTAGAAGTCTACTCTACATTCTGGAACACATGCGAAATTGCCAGCATCTGCCTACCTTGGCATATTTGGTATCATGATAAGATGTAAACGCAATCCTGTAATGATTCTCCTGTAATGAATGAAATGTTTCTTGACTTATTAGATAGCAATTCCTTATTTTTTTTTATATTATTAGAGACAAACTAAAATTTATCTGTAGAATCATCACCATCCAAATATAATGCTTAAGCCAACAAAACACTTGGAAGCAAAAATAGAAAATTATACTTCTTTCTCAGTGGGTACCACTTTGCTGGTGAGCAGCAGTAGCGTCCTGTAAGAGTTAATGTGAAGTCAACGGGACATGAGTTAAGTTTTTAAAATGCCATTTACCATCCCAAAAATGTCTGCATGTAGCATTACAGTTCTCACTTTGTGTAAGTCTTGGAAAGACATGCAATTTCTCTAGTTCCGTCAGTAGTGAAAATGCCTTCACACAGGCCTGTAGCTGATGACATTGTAGAGAAAGCTTTCCAAACACTAATTGGAAATTAAAAATAATCTTGACAACACCTCAGAGCATCATAGTTATGCTTCATCACCTTCGACACTCATTATCACTCACCACATACACATATGTTAATGGAGAAATTGTTTACAATTGTCTTCTGGTGCCATTTCTCTCTCTTTTCATCTTGTTGAGTTATTTTTGGATGGCTAACACCTTGTGATATCAAATTGAGATTTTATTCTCAGCTTATTGTACAAAACTCTATGGAAGTCTTGATTTTTTTTGATAGGATATTCTTCAAAGAATGTTTTATCAGAGGGTAAAAGTAGAATGTATTGATTTTTGCAAGACATTAAAAGAAAAAAATATGTCTTTCCTTTAGATTTTTGTAATTTATTGGAAATTAACAATAGACATATGGTTTAAATTTCTTGTTATGTGATAAATAGAAATAATAGGCATTTTTAGTTGTTATTGGATTCTTAGTCAGACACAGTTGAAAGAGATTCATGAAATATGTATCCCAGTATTTGACTACAAAAGGCCATGAAGAAGAAAAAGAGTATTAAATTTGTACAAAAAGGACTGTATGGAATTTGAAACACAATGGGCTCTAGTAAAAGTCACTCTGCCACTCTGCTTGGTTCTTCACTTGGCATGTGTTAAGGTTGCATGTGTGGTCATGCAAAATTTAGACAAAAAATAAGTTTGAATTTATGCCAGATTTATAAAATGAAGTTTACACATGTAAGTGTGGACAGCCTATAAATAAAGAAAATGCCTTGCACTTATTCTTTTCTCCAAGTTTTCACTTTGGTTAAGGATTTACTGAGTCCTTTCCCCTGAACAAGTTTAGAATGGCCACATTGTGCACAGAGTCTTCACAGGCAGTCACTTCTTTGCTTGCCATGTAAAGATGTACAGGAAGGGCTGGACAAACGGTTCAGTGGGTAAGCACGCACAAGCATGGAGACCTCAGTTTGGATCTCAGCACCTATGTAAAAACTGAGTTTCCTGCTACAGATGTGTAAGCCCAGCACCAAGACAGACAGATTTTCAGAGCCCCCAGGCCAGTGAGCCTAGCTCATCGGTGAGCTTCAGTTTCACTGAGAGATTGTCTTTAAATACAATAAAGAGTAATAAAAGAGACATGTGGCATCACGCTTTGCCTTCCATGATCCCACACAGACACAGATAGACAGACAGACACACAAAGACACACCCACACAGAGGATATCAGAGAATACTATGTATCATAGTATGTCACACGTTCTGACTTTTGATACTGTTTACTTATACTAACTTCCCAATTGTTTTTCTCTTTATAGACAGGATCTCCCTGAAAACAGTAGCCACACCAAATATTCACTGCCTTTGTTAGTATGATATAAGAGGCCGTAAGTTGGAACTCAATCTTAATTCTATATTTTACAGTACTAGAAATTTGTTACTTGATGATAAAAATTTACTAAAGATGTACATCTCTGACTACTACTTGGTAACCAATTTAAGTTAAAGAGCTCATATACTAGTAACCAGTGTTCACAGAATATTTCTTCTTACATGGTATCTTAGTTAAAGAATGGATAATATCTCAGAAAGCCATACAATCAAAGGCATCCCTATACTTTCAAAGATGACTGCTTCAAAGAGGACTTAACCCCAAGAATCTATATCTACTACAATTCTGACAAAACACTTCCTACACAGACAGCATACTTACAAAGCAGATGTCAAAAGCTCCTGCCTCTGTAGCCCTGACATGCTCTTAGCCTCTCTCAGGTATCCTTCCAAAATTTAGGGGTATTTTTAGTCCAGCAGACCATTATTTTCCATTTCAGCTATTAATTAGTATTATCTCCCAGTGACATTTCTAGCTAACTCTTCTATCTGCTCCATGAAATGAATATGATAATTGTATACATTTACCTAATGAAACTCTCTCTAGTTGATGACTTCAATTAGAGATAGATTCACTTTTCTTTGAGGGGTGGCCATTGGCAGATTTCTCAAGAGCTAGCAAATGACTCTACAGCATGTGCATTTGGCCAGAACTAGCTGGACTCAGTAGATTATGAAAAGAAAACATGATTTTAATCGAGAAAGAAGATAATAGTAGAGGGCAGAGGAGGGATAAGATACATCATGTACATCTATGAAAGTTTCAAAGAATGAAAAGAAGCTCCATTTTAGAGATGATAGATTAGAGATACATGGAACCTAAAGAACTAACAGGGCATTTCCTACATCCATGTCACTCAAATCTCGGGCCCCCAAGCACTTGGCTATGCTGCCTCCAATGCTATATAAAACATGTCTAGAGAAGCTGTCTTGGACTCGTAGGCTAGAAAAACAAGCAAATTTTTATTTACAAAATGACTACTATGTTTTCTCCTTTCACTTTTACCAGTTTGAAGCAAGAGTGATTTATGAGGTTACAGATAAAAGTGAAGCACTTTCAGGTATTATTTGGAGACTTGTAAAATGTGAAATCATCAAAATATGGGTTCTGTGGGGCTGAGCAACTACTTGGTGAGTAAACTCCTCTTACTGTATTTATGAACCTTACCCTTTCTTGAGAATTTTTTTTTATAAGAAAAGGAAACTCTCTTGTGATTGTTGCTGCCAGACACAGACCATAATTCTACTTTGCTTTTCTTTAGAGACAGTTTTGCTCAAGTACTCAGTACCCAAGAAGTGGGCCAAGCAAAATTATGTAAGTACAAATATATTTCCTTAGTAGAGACATGAACTGTGTTTTTGAGGCTAGGAAGCTCAGTACTTCCTAACAAGGTGATTTGCACTGAAATAATTGTATTTGCAAATGTGTTAGTAAATGGATCTGGGTGGTGTGGGCATTATGCTGAAATGGTAATAAATGGAAAAAACAAAGATACATATAATTAGAAAATGATTAATTTGAGGCTTTCCAGTGGACACTACAATACTGTAAAAGTCAAAGTAATTGTTTATAAACAGAACTTTAAATTTTAAAATTAAGAAAAATCACCAAATGAACATATCAAAATGGATGGAGAAGAGCCCACAAGACCTCAATCCTACACAAAGAACTATAGGCAAGTGAGGAAAGCTAGGCATGGAAGAGGTGGTCTTCTTTAGAAAAGAGTACACCAATTGGTTGTCCAGTGGCAAACAGCCAGCTCTGAAAACATACAAATAATATATGGACTGAACAGGTTATATTTGAGAATACATATGCATATGCACATATGTATGCAATAGTAATTAGTGAAAAAAGAGGCCGTGTATTTGGAAGAGAGTTAGGAGAGGAAAAGGATGTAATTAAATTATAATCTCAAAAAGATTAAAAATTAAGAAAAATCAATATATTCACAGAATAGATAAAAATTTAAATAGAAGACCTACAAATAGCAAAAATCCACCAGGTGGTAACATTATTTGGCATTAAATAATTGCAAATAAAAACTAGTTCTCATGTATTAGATTGTCCAAATTAAAAATCACACACACACACACACACACGCACCACACGCACACGCACACGCACACACACACACACCTGACAATGCTAAACATTGGTAGAAATACAAGCCAATACACACATTTTGGAAGAGAGCTTGGTAGCTTCATAATTCCTTACAAAGGGGCATGTAATTCTACAATATGATCTAGCAATTATACTTTGACGTAACTTATCTGATTTGAAAGCTCATACCCATCACAAACACACATGTCAGTATGAATACGTTTTTTTTTTTTTTCATGTTTGCTAAAGTTGAAAGTCATCACCAATATATTCTTTGACAGTGAATGTGTAAACTATGGCATACCTGTGTAATAGAATTTAGTTGGACTTGAAAAAGCAATAAGTATCAAACAAAGAGAAGGTATAAATGAATATTAGATGCACACTGCTTAACAGCAAAATATCAGCCTATGAAGGCTGCATACTGTGTGATTTCTGTTGCAGAGGCTTGTATAAAGACAATGCTATGGACTGGAATCTGCCGGTGGTTTTCAGAAGTTTAAGGGAAACAGAATCAAGATGTGAATCACAGACGAATTTTAAGGGAGGTGAAACTCTTGTAGAAGGTGTTGTGATGGAGAATTACAGGGAGTTGTTCCTTTTCAAAACCAAAGATTTTATAGCATAAAGTACAAGAAGTAAAACAGTCCTACTTTCAGTCTTGAATACAGGTGATGGACAGCTGAATCAGGAACAGGGAAAACAAAGTGAACTGTCTTGAATGGGTCTGTTGTTGTTTCTGTGGTATTGGGTAAGTGCAGAAATACATGCTGCACTTAGTGAAAGTTAGAGTCCAGCACAAAGCTCCACAGCTTCACAATGGTTATTCTAACTGTATAAAAACTCATTGAGATCTATGGACTTTGGGTTTCAGATTGTTTAGACAACAACATGGACTTAGTCTTTATATCAAGAGAATCAAATCTGATTGGTTTGCATGACTTACCTGAGTTGGAGGAGCATCTTCCCTTTAGCCACATGGATTTTAAGCATATCAAATGTGAAGATCTTCACAACTTTTTTGAGATATGAACACATTGCAGACTGAAGCATGTGCTCTAGGTGGGTGACAAATGTTGGTTGAAAGTAGAATTTCTCTTAAGAGGGTGTTCATCTTTTGGTTTAGTTTGAAAACTTCCAATTTCAGTTTATTTCATTGACATTGGGCACCATTTTCAATACAGTTAGGTTGAAGTCTCTCACCTTGCCATTTATTTGCCTTTACTTCTCTATAAATTTCTGCCTTTTGTTATATGAGTAATCTTTTGCATTTCATTTTATTTATAGTATTAGCCTTTTAGGCAATCATTTTTTTCTAAGAGTTACAACACATGTACTTAACTGATCACAGCATGTCCAAAGTACATTTTTTTTAGTTACTCAAAAACATAAACATCTTACAAAGTTTACTTTTGTCTTTGTTTATTGGGTTGCACTTACTATATATTTCATATCTACTGTATATCATAGCAGTACAAAATCAATCTTTTTTGCTATAAAGCATAATTTTCATTTTTTGGGAAACTAGGATAAAAATTTTGAAGTCTTTGAAATATTAATGCACATGATTATCACATTTTTACTTTTTCTTATAGATGTAGATTTTTATATTGTGTCTACTCTCTTCAGTCTAAAGAACTTTTTAAAAAGCAATTTATGGGCTGGATCTGTGGAGACACTGTCTCTTGGCTTTTGTTTATTTGCAAACTTCCCTCACACATATTTATAGACTATTTTCACTGGATATAGAAATATGATTTGCTTGCAATAATTTAAAAATACCAGGACTATCTTTTGGGCTTCATTATCTGGTGAGAAGCACCTATTAGACGTTATTATCCTCACATATAACATTTTTTTTTCTAGCTGCTTTTGAGACTTGCTGTTCAGCTGTGCTTTTCATCAGTAGACAATGATGCATCATCTAGACAGCTTTCTTTGAATTTCTCCAGTTTGAGTTTAGTGGGTTTCTCACATTTACACATGTGTATCTTTCACCATATTTGGGAGTGCTTTGGCAAGAATTTCTTAAAAAATGTGTTTTCTGTTACATTTTTGCTTTGCTTTTTTCTCCTCTCATTAACTCAAATTACAATTATCTATAACAATCATTATATTCCTACAGGTTTCTGAAGTTTAGTTCATCATGGTTTTTTAAAAAATCTTTTCGACCATCTATTCCAGACCCAGTATTTGTAATATTTTGCATTAATTTGTTTTTAAAAATCAGTGATTATTTCTGGGATGTCCACTCAACTGCTGAGCCTATTCAGATATTATTTTAGATAACCACATGTTCAATTTTAAAATTTTTGTAATTTTAAAGTGTGTGTGTGTGTTTGTGTGTGTGTGTGTGTGTGTGTGTGTGTGTGTGTGTGTGTTCATGTTCATATGAGTAATGTGAGTACACAATGAGGTGAGAAAATTGCATAGAACTCCCTAGAGCTAGAGTTACAGGTGTCTATGAGCTATCATACATGGATATGGAGAATCAGAAGAGTCCTCTGCAATAGCACCAAATATCCTTAACTATGAGCATTCTCTGCAGTCCTTGCCTTCTAGATTTCTTATCTAGTGATGTTCTCATCAATTCTAATGCTGTATACATTTCCTTTGTTGAGACTGCCCTGGGTCAGAAAATTGTGTGTACAGATGGCTTATAAATGCCTCTCCAACCACACTTAACTCTTAAATACTTTAAGTAATTTAGTTATTCCTTGGGCCTCTATTCCTACCTCTGAAGCATACAGTGGGAATTAATTATTGATGATAATGTGTTGTTTAATGGCAACCAGTGTCTAGTCTCAACTAACAACATCAGACCTCAAGATCGAACATTGACCTTGTCAGTGCCAACTGGCTGCAACAGTTCATGCTGTATTTCATACTTAGCAATGAAATTTTTCACATCATTTAGTTTTAAACAACTACAAATTCATACATTTGGGGAAAGTTTATTGTATGGGATCAAACTCAGGTTTTAACATTTCGTTTCTCATCAATGAAAGAACACCAAAAATGGAATAAACAAATAAATTCTGTGCTAAATCTTCACATGAAATTTAGATGTCAAAGGAGGTAGATGAAAAAAGTCTCCCAAGTAAACTGTTGTCACAGATGTTTAGAGTCTCAGAAAAAATGATTTTCATTATCTTTTCCCTCTTTAAATGACAGAAAACATTACAACTACAGGGCATGGATTCATTAGAATTTTAAAATATAGGAAATTGCTAACACTAATGCTTCTTTTATTTTTCTTTCTTTCTGGATATTCTTTTCAATAGTTAGTCCCTGCAAAGTACATCAAATGAAAAGCCAAGGAAGAGCATGCAAGTATTCATTAGATACCTGGAGGAGTAAATACAAAGGAACATTTTCAATGAATACAGATTAGGAAATGCTACTTTTGTTTTCTTTGCTTTGCTGTGAGATACCCACACCACTGAACAAATTTTAAATGTTATTTATCTTTGTGCATCAGCTCTAAACCAAAAATTAAAAAGCCACATATATCCAATATGATTGACAGGTATTATAAGTAATGATAGGTTTACTTCAATTTTTAACTTCACACTAAAGGATACATCCTTTTCTTGATGCCTTCTGGGACATAGCAGTCCATTTTAAACAGCAACTGTGCAAATAATTTCAGGGGAGAAAGATAGATTCTGTACTTTTATTGTACTTGGTGTGGTTCCTTTATTCATAAGCAAAACCTTTGTTAGCATTTCCATGCATAACATCATCTGACATTCTCTGCCTTCTGCCTGCTCCATTCCTCATGTTTTGTTGAACTTTCTAATTATTTCAATAGAAAGCAAACTCCAACTATGTTTTCAACTGAAAAGTATAAGGACATAGCTTTAAAAAAATCCCTCAATTTTGCTCTTGTGTGTGTGTGTGTGTGTGTGTGTGTGTGTGTGTGTGTGTGCACCTGTGATGTGAATGTTGCATGTATTTGCTGTTATGAATACATGAGGTCAGAGGGCAACATCCTGTGTCAGTTCTCAACTTCTACCATTTGAGACTGAATCCCTGGTTGTTTGCTGCACCTTAAACTAGGCTAGCTACCCAAGATGACCCAGGGCTCTCATCTGATGGTAAAAGTGGAACTTTTGTGACTTTTTCTGTCTATGATTCTCATCTGATGGTAAAAGTCGAATTACAGATGTGTACTGCCATGTCCAGTTTTAGATGGGTGCTGAGAATCCTAACTAAGGTCCTTATTCTTGTATACCCAGGCACTTTAACTTACTGAGCAGCTCAAAGTTTGCTATCAAAATCCTTAAACCTAGTTGGCCCTGGTTTATTTGTATAGCTTTGAATCTCAGTTTCCTATATCTGAAGATGGTAAAACGAGTCATTAGATGAGGGACACATACATACCGTCCATCAGAGATTATGACACAGGATGAAATTGTCAGAAGTGGTGGGTGCTTTCTCACGAACATCTACAGCATTTCTGAATCTCTTTACAATCATGATGCTGTACATTTATTGAGAAAATAGGTGATTTTGATTTATGTGAAGCATGTCTCTTAAAAGTTTTTAGCTCTGATCATGTTTGTGTTATATGACAGCCATTTGTTATGTGATATAAAAGTAGTCATTAATATATAAACAGACGTCTTTTCAATTTTGATATACAGGCAGTATTTGACATTTCAGTTTTTGAGTCTATAATCTTTTTAAAAAATATACATTTACTATAACAAAGTTGCTATCTATTCTACTGTATTTAATAACACTGTGTGGAATAAGAAACTGATGATATTGAAATTTTTACAAGCCAAAGAAGCCAAGCCATAATTTCCAAATAGCAAATTTTACTGCCATTGACTTACATGGTTATAAACAAGAAAGCAAAAAAAAAAATAATTTGTTTGGCTCATCAAAGTAAGCCAAAATAATGATAGTATCTTCTACAATATTGTGGCCTGCATATTACACTGGATTTCTTTAATGTCAAAAAAGGAAACGGTAACAAAGGCACAGACACTACATTTCTTAAGTAGCATCCACTCATCCTTTGATTTTTGTAAGGCAACTAAAAGTAGGATAAAGATCTGGCACCTCTGCCATTTGGTGTCTTCTTCCCTCGACTGAGACTCCTGCTTGACTAGGACAAAAGCCTGAGATTCACTCAAGGATTTCCCATGGAAAACCAGAAGGTATCTAATCTAGACCATCCCAATTTATACTAAGGGCACAACAGGTAAGAGTCATTTTCCTAAACTATCAGTCACTTTAGATTCCAGGAACAGCACAGGCTGACAGGGCAGTGTAGCACGAATCTTAAAAGGTCTTATTAATAAAAACAAACCTAAATCCAGTTATTGGGGTGAATGCCGGAAGATCAGAGAAGCAGAACAAGCCACAGCCACCTCACCTCGCCAATTCCTTAGCTGATCCTGTTTCTTCAGACTGGAAGCCTCTGAGTCCTCATCCAAATGGACCTCAGCTGAACTGCTGCTCAAAAGCCTAAAAGCTTAACCAGCTTAGTTCCTGGTCCTCACTCCTTATATACCTTTCTGCTTCCCGCCATCACTTCTTGTGTTTAAAGGCATGAGTCATCATGCCTGACTGTTTCCAGTGTGGCTTTATGCTCACAGAATTCCAGATGGATCTCTGCCTCCCAAGTGATAGGATTAAAGGTGTGTGTGCCACCATTTTCTAGCCTCTATGTCTATCTAGTGGCTGTTCTGTTCTCTGACCCCAGATAAGTTTATTAGGGAGCACAATATTTTTGGGAACACAATACCACCACAGGGCAGGGCACTCCCAAGTTGCAGTAATAATCTTTGACTGTGAATCTGCACCTTAGAGTAGAAGCAATTATCTTCTACAAACCACACTCTTCTCATTAAGTAATAAGGGATACGTTGAGTCATCTTGCAAAACCAGAATTAAGATCATGATCAACTAGATCACCCCTTGACCAAGACCGTCCCAGTAGCTGTTGCTCCCCTGCCCCAGTTCTCCTGAACTTAAATTTAAAGCTCTCTCAATACCCTGAAGACAAAGTTGGCACCACTGCTCCTCCTTTATGCTCACTTTCCCAACATGCTACACTGATGAACTTTACAATCTCTATTTTTCACTATTATCATATCTTTAATTGCAGTATTAGAATGTTTGGCTAAGCCCTACCTGTTGTCTCTTCCGGAACCCAGGGCTTTGGAAGTAAAACTTCCTTAGCAACATTGGTAATAAAATTGATCTTTGGTATTACCATAAACAACCATTTAGAAGACATAAGAACTGGGTTTTTTATTTTTGAGATTAAATATAATTGCATCATTTCTTCTTTCCCATTCTTCCCTCCAAACCCTACTATATACCTTATTTGCTCTTTTAAATTAATGGCCTCTCTTTTTAAATTGTTGTTGCATGCATATCTATATGTATATATATATAATTCCTGAATATAACCTCAGTCTGCATAATGTTACTTGTCTGTATGTTTTCAGGGCTGCTCATTTAGTATTAGATAACCAATTGGTGTGCTCTTCCCTGGAGAAGACAATTTCTCCCTGTCTCAGCATCCCCTTAGTTGCTTGTAGTTCTTTATGTAGGGTTTAAGCCTTGTGGGCTTTTGCCCACAGACTTTGGCATGTCTATCAAAATGCATAGTTGTGGAGACCAGTACCAATAGATGCATCTACAAAACACTCCCACACCTAAGGTCCAGGGAACCTTGTCGAAAAGGAGACAGAAATATTATAAGAGCTAGGGGATTGGGGAATTTATTGTGAAAGTTTGTCTCCTAGTGAAGTCAGAAGCTACATCCATAAAGTTTTACCCACATGACTTCCTAAACATGAGCTGAAGAAGGACAATAACAATAAATGTGCCAACACATGCTACTTTTACATTTAATTAAAATTATTTCATATAAAACTTGACTTCATACAGGTTTGAGGAAGTCATTCTTTTGAGTCTTACTACAAATACACAGATATCATCTCTGCATGTAGAAAAGCCAGCAAATTGGAAGGAATGATTACACCTAGTAATGTATAGTGATCAACCAATCAGGTAAGGGAAAATTGAGTGTTGTGTCTCGAAGGCTGGTTAATTTTTATCCTGCCCAATAGGTAATCTCTCAGTTATTGAGGCTATCTTATAAAACATAAGGCATAATTTTTCTTTGGTTTTTATTCTTATCTATAACTCTATTCTTCATGAATAGTTTTTGTTGTTTGAAAACAAAGAACCTATTGAAAATGCAAGAACTAGTATCCACCTACCTATCACACCAACTGTATAAACACGGACTTTTGGACTTTGACTGCTGTCTGATTTATCTGCTGGCACAAGAGATGCATATTTTAGAACATATAATTTTTTTTCAGAAAGAGCTCATACTTAAAAATAAGCTTTAACAAAGCATAATGACCCAGCTCTGAAATACGATATTTCTTTGGCAGTAAAAACTTATTTCTTAATGATCAAATCCCAAACAGACTGTGAAAATATGAAATTCAGTAAAACTTAATTCAGTAGAACTTAAAGCTTGAAATAGATAATTGTGTGCCTTATTGTGTATATTACACTTGAAAAATCTAATACAGGTATGATAGATTGTAAAGATTCTCTCCCTTAAAGAGCAAGAAATTTTGTAGGCTTTATCCCCCTGCCTCCCACCCCATAGATGGCTCTCCATAGCTTGATTAGGTACAATAAATTCTACAGCTGTGTTCCATGGCTTTAACTGCAAATGATTAATTTAAGCTGGGGACTCCAATTTCCTTCCAAAGCGTTCTTTCATTTGGAACAACTGTTTAGAACTCACTTTGTTGGTGGTTTTCCAATATTTTTTGTCCAAAAAATGCATTTTTAAAAACCATAAACATCCTTAAACTTTCCAACTTGTACCTTACTTAAAACAGGGCATTTGTTTATGTGGAACCTAAAATGGTGAAATATACATGTATATGAATACGTACACCTGTCTCGGTGTGCATGCAAATAGCAAAAATCAGTGATCAGTCAGTCCACACTGTAGACTATAGAACAAACCTTAATAGAAGAGAGAAAAACACTGTTCCTGGAAATATAAACAAATGCACAAATAAATGTATGCATATGGATGGAATTTCCTTTTTCTTCTACCTTGAGTCAAGTATTCTTTCTTTCTTTCTTTCTATCTATCTATCTATCTATCTATCTATCTATCTATCTATCTATCTATCTATCTATCTACCTACCTACCTACCTACCTACCTACCTACCTACCTATCTATCTATCTATCTATCTATCTATCTATCTATCTATCTATCTATCTATCTACATGTGCCTTGGCCTTTATCATTATTTCAATTTTCTTAAAATAACAAAATGGTAAAGCATCATTCGAGTTAGGTTTGTTTGGTGCGGCTCTGGAAATTGTTTGCCTAAATGAAAAAAGTTTCAGGCTATGGTAGAAAAGAAGGATCTTGAATTTCCCAGATCCTACACAGCAAGAGAAAACCAACTGCAACCAGTTGTCCTCTGATCTCCTTCATACACTTTGGAAAACGTTCAAATTTTTCCATAGTAATAAATAAGTCTTTTCCAATAGCAATGTCTGAAGTCTCCAGAAGGAAGATGGGACCCCATAACAATGACTCTACCCAGTCTAGAATGATGTTATGCTATTCACAGACATTACTCAATGATCAACCTTGGACTGAAAACTCACCAAGATAGGTCCATAAAAATAAGATTATCCATTATACTATACTTCTAGCCAGAATCTCTAACAACTTTTACCCATTACCCTGAGACTGGCTGCAGAATCTACAGTTAGTCCAACTGAGACCTAACTATCTGAGCTTTCTTACAGAACCCAACAGAGATACCGTTGCCCCTGAACAACAGGAAGCAATTCTAAGAAAATGACGACCTCTTTCCCCAAAGATTTCACATTTCTCAGGGTTATGGGTAATGGTTAGAGGGTTGGGGGTGGAAGAAAATATTGGACTCGGTATTCTCCTTAAGAAAAGAAAAAGGGGAATGGATAGGTATAGGATATTAAGGTAGATTATTTTATATACTAGTAAACTAACTTAGTAAAATATCAGCCTTAGATAAATTGCACTGTTATAGATTCTTGTATATAGATACTAATGTAAACTATTTTTAAATTCTCATTTAAGATAATTTGTATATTGATACAAATACAGAACTATATTCATTGTAATGTACATATATTCCTATTCTTATTTGAAATGTTTGTATATTGATACAAATGTAACATTATATTTGTCATACTGTATGTATGTTCTACCTCTGTTTAGGATATTTGGTATATTGATACATATTTAGGATTATTGTCATATTGCATATTATACTATACATTCCTACATTTAGCTATTTTGTGTATTGTCACAGTTTTGAGGTCATTGTCCTTTTACCATAAATTTGCTTACAGATTGTTTACCTTGTTTATGTGACATTTTAGTCCCTAGGTTATTTAGGTATATAAGACTTACAGATTGTCTATACTTGTCATCTCTATAGTAATGTTAGTTAGGCTGCCCAGTTAGATATATAGGTCAGTCTTTGAACACTTCATAGACCTAGAGAATATGGTATTTAAATAACTTAGAATCCTGTTCACATGAGACATGAATGCTCCTGACAGCACCAATTTGATCCTGAGAGAATGTTGGGCTTCTAACATTTCCATTTGGAAGTTTGTCTTCTTCTTGGCACAAAATGGCCTACTGGGCAAAGAACTGCCCTTGTCTTGGCTGCTGACAGTATGAATACAGTCCCTTCTGAATGAGCAGGACACAAGGAAAAATGATTACTGAACTTTTCAAGACAGGATAAGATAGTCTTTCCAAATACCTGTTTCTGAAAATGGTCTGTCAGATATTCTAGGCCTATAGCCAATTTAAATGCACCAACAATGCTAAGAAACTTTAGGTGACTGTCTAGGCTGCCAACTGTCTCTATCTACTCTTGCAAGACTCCCAAAAGTTGCTTGTGTCCATTTCCCATTTCTTAGGTACTATTATATTCTTTATCAGGTCTTTGATGGGATTGAAGACTAACTGTTACAGTTACAATCTTCTCATATCTTAGCTAGAGCATATTAAATATTAGATTCAGGTTCTTCATGATAGGACAACTTTTGGAATGGTCTCTGTAATGTGCCATTTACCTATGCTCCAGATTTCTCTGGATGTTCATATATGTCTCTTGTTTGATGTTACTCTTGTTGATTATTTTTTAATTTTTATTATGTATTATATTTTTATATATTATATTTTATTGGTTTATTTCTTCTTGATAATTATTCCTATTGTATATAGTTTTGTGTTAGGTTAGAACTTTCTTCCTTAGACAAAAAGGAGAGATGTAGGGGTAGCTGTCTGTGTTTCACCCCTGAAGCACCACCCCTAGAAGGCAACAGGTAACTGCACCCACCTGGGTGTGGCTGAGACAGGGACCCCTTAAGATCAGAGATGCATACATGCACACTCTCTTGGCTACCTTGTGATCCTGGATGCTGAATTGAAGACCAAGGCCAAGTTCTCCAGAGAAATGCATTGGACTGTGCCTTACCTTTCCTGGATCCTGTAGACAATGCCTTTGCTGATTGTAAGTCACCCCAAAATAAACCTCTTTTGACTATCAGATAAATTATGTGGAATTGCCTTGTTAATTGCCACTTCACACACACACACACACACACACACACACACACACGCACATATGCACACATGCACACACACACAATTAAATGCAACAAAATATTTTAAAAAACAAAAACTCAAACATATAGGCCTGGATAGCCACACAGAGCAGGCTGGAGATCAAGCATGTGGAGGTCACCAACTATTTGATTTGATAATGCAGAGAAATATTGACTGTGTCTCCCATATTAATACTTTCAATCCCTAAAAACCCAGTTTTAATTAGGGAGCCACACATTGCTGTCCCCAACTATGTGCAAGCATCTTAAAGGTAAATACCAGTGAAATGAAAGCAGGGCATAGCCAATCTCTTTCTGCAAGTGTTTTACATATCTATAAAATTTTCAGTCTGTTTGGAATTCCCTGAGGGCAAGGGAGCATCAGCAAGTGCACTCTTCCAGCTGTGTAGAGCCTGTGGGGAGCATGTAGCACACACATGTCTGAGTCTGGGTCACTTGAGTTTCCGTACCTGTTCTGTTGCTTATTACTTGATATTCTGCCTCTGCACCTGTAAAATGACATGAAGGTGCTTACAACATGCACCTCTTGTGAAACAGTTTCTGGTGACCATTTCACCATGGCCCGTAGTGCAGAAGAGATCAGGGTAACATCATTTAGGCTTCCTGGTTACGAGGTGTGGGACACATCTGAAAAGAATGTACCCAGCATAGGAAGTTCCTACTCCAAAAGAATTTTTTCTCTGTCATTAGAAAAGGAGACCTCTTGGCCTAAAAATTATCTCAGTAGCCCTGTCTTTTCTTATACTGTCAGTGAAATGAAAAAAAAAAATAGGTGGGCTAATGTGACATTCTGTCATTAAAATCACAGAGAGCATAAAGCTTGGTCTACAGCATAAATTTAAAGACATTGAGCTGACATCTCATCACTTATGATGTTAGTTTAGGAGGTTGTTCTAGAAGAGTTGCTTTACAAACAAAGCACTTTGAAATTTTCCCCATCATTGTCTGAGATGTTTATTAAAAGTGTACACTTCAGACCTGCAAGATGACCAAACAGGGAAAGACTCTTGCCACCAAGCTTGATGATCTGAGTTTCATTCATGTGGGGGGCCATCCCTCACCCCCACATTTCCCCAGAGCCCTCTTGAGTAGAAGCAAAAGGAAATATTAGTTAGAAGGATAGAGCAGAAAGAAAAAAAATAGAAATTACAGGACAGCCTCAAGAGGGCCTGGATCCTAATCCATCGGGGCCCAAATGTCTCTGCCCGGGGGTATTTAAAGGAATGCCAACGGGAGGAGCAAAAGACCTCCCTCCATCACAGCCAAGTGCAGACCATCATAGACACCTGCACTCAGGCCAGTGGTCCAATCATCCTTCTTATGTAGACCTGCCAGGTAAAGCTACTAGGAAACCTAGAAATGGGCTCCCTCATTCCTGGGACATAAATGATGAAGGAGAGAACCAACACCTCAAGAGTTGTCCTCTGCACTTCACATAAGCTCCATGGTATGCTTCTCCCAATACACAAATAAATGCAAAACACAAATAATGCACACTGTCACTCTAAACCACTGCAATCCAAACTCTAGTGTGGAATAGAGAGCACTATGTTCTGTATACAAATAATGCACTCATGTGAGAGAATGTCTCCAAGACTGACTTCAACAACCTCTACTTGGCTTTTATTTTTATTTGATTGATTTTTTTCATTTTTCATTTGTGTGTGGCTCACATTTGTATATCCATTTTTTTCTTGCATGTATGTGGCTGCACCTGTCCACATGCATGTGTAGGCTCATGGTTGTTGACAGGAATCATCCTCAACAGCTCATGAACATTATTTACCGAAGCAACGTCTCTCACTCAAATCCAGAGCTGTCCAATATAGTTAGACTCACTGGCCAGCTTTCTCTGGGTCTCTCCTGTCCCTTCCTTCCATGGCTGGAGTCTTATGTGGGCTGCCACACCTATCTAGCATTTACTAGAGTTTCTGCAGATCCCATGTCCCATCTCCATGCTTTTGTGGCAAGTTCTTTAACTTCTGAGCCGTCTCCCCATATTACAAAATTCAGTTTGGAAATGAATTAACAAGACTCACAACTCCCAATATATGCATGTTGTTATGTCTTATTTATGTACGTACAGACTGTATACATTGTCTGACACACCCAGAACTTTAAAAATATATTTAAGCAAATGAATAAGTCAATTTGGTTAGAAATTAAATAATTTCTTTCTTCATTGGTCTTCCCAACTCCTGGGATGTAAGGATTTGACATATCTATGACACAGAAGACATGTTTGCTTCAACTGTAGGAATCAATCAATAGAAATGGCATATGTCTCTCCATCTCTGTACATTATTCCTTTCCTTGAAAAGTATTTATTATAAAAACATAACACTTGCTTCCTATTTGACTTAACAAATCTCAACATGTTGCCAACTTTACTTGAGATATTTTTAGCAACCAAATATCTACAAAGCTACTCTGAATCCTCTATATAACCTCATCTGCCCCCTGTCTTCCTTTTAATCCCAGAGCAATAATAGGTGTGTAACTCTCATTGGTGATGTGTACTGTAACCTCCTAGGAATTTCTACAGTGTTCTGTGTTCCCCAGTCTAAAATAATTGTTTGGGGTGATATAAACTTACAGTTGCTTATTTTTCTTGCTGTCATAGTCTTCAGATTTATCTATATTAATACACATAACACTAGTTGACTTATTTTAACCTCAGTACTGTTTCATTGTATGAATACATGTATTTGTGAATGTGTGAGAAAGCTTTTCTTGACTTACACGGACTCTTTGGAATTTCTGGCTTGCACATTTAGTAGAACTGCAATTTTGATTTTCAGACGTCTTGTGTCAGTTACAAAGGTGTCAAGATACATCTTGCTTTAAATTTTGTTTAACTCATGATTGGTGGGGTAGCACTTATTTCCATGTGCATAGCAACCTTGTTTTCATTCTCTGTGAGCTCTCACTCATTTCCCTTGTACGTCTTCCTCCATTGTGCTATGTGACGTTTCCTTGTTGACTTGTAGATATGAATGTAATTTGGATGAAAAGCTTTTGTTTGTTTCCAGAGTGAGCACAATTTTGGTCTTACTGTGGAAAGTGCCTTTTAACTTCTTTAAAAAACATTTTTAATTTAGTCTTTTACAACTTCATACATGTATATAAAGGATTTTGGTCATATTCACCTTTTGTTAATCCTTCCTAACTCCTACTCCCTCTGAACTCCTCTTTCTTCCTAACAAATCCTCTTCTGTACTGATGTCCTTTTTAAAATGACACCCTGAATTAGGGACGGTTACTTGCATAGGCTTGAGTGTAAGCTTATTTCCTGAAACACATGCAACTTACCAGAAGAAAAAATAACTATCCATGCCCCTGCATTTATCTTTCTGAGACTGGGTTATCTCAGTATGTTTTCCAAATTCGTCCATTTTCCTGAAAGTTTCACCTTTTCTTTACAGTGGAATAAAATTCCATAAGGATATTCTATAATCTCTTGTTTTAAAAATTTTAGCTTTCCACTTAATATCATTACAGTATTGCATGTTTATTTGCTCAGAAAGCCTAAGCCATTTAGAAAAACTGTGAAATTGTTTACTTAAAGCAAAACAGATTCAGCCTAAATGCCCACCAACTGATGAATGGAGAGTGCAAATATGGCACATATACATAATGGAATTTTATTCAACTACAAGTAAACTCAACATCATTTTGTCTCAGCCTCCCGAGTACTGGGAGGCATAAGCACCTTATGGTATCTCTGCAGTCAAATCTGTGTTTTGGAGACAAATACCACATAAGTGATCATGACTTTGCGTTTTTCTCTGCATTTCATGTCAGGAGATATGTGCCATGGATGTCCCAGTATTGTAACATCCCATTTCTAAATATCTACTTTCTTGATCATATATTGATATTACTGCAATTAAATATATCAATATTAAAATGGCCTTTCCAGTTTCTTCCTGTTCCTCTATCAGTTGTTGGCATTAACATTTTCAGGCTATTTTTTTACAACATGGTAATTACATCTTGCGAGTAGATTACTTTTTCAGCTGTGTTATGTCATTTGTTGCTATGGATTTTTTCCCCCTTTTGCTTTAAATTCTATTTTTCTCATGTAAATATGCCAGTTATAGCTAACATTTAATTTTTCTACATTCACTGCTTTTTAAAACTTTTATGCAGATTTTTTCTTCAATTTGTGTTTTGCTATTTTAAACTTTCTATTTAAAATATATTCATGTTTATTGCAAATATTAATATATTTGGACAATTCTTGCATTTTCTCTTGTTTTCCTTTGTTATGTATAAATGATAATAAAAATTATGTGTTATTTTTCCTGCTGTTTCATAGGATTTGTGTTCAATTTCTATTTTTTAATAAGAAGTTGCACCCTTGTTTTAATATGAATAATTACATAAATATTTCAACAAATCCTGTATGTATGCATTGTTTCTTTCATCTTTCCATGTACACCACAAAGATCACAGCAAAAATTCACATACCTCTGAATATCATATTTGATTTCACATACACACATAATAGATTATGATTGCTCTGAAGCAATTGTTCTGTTAAAAATAAATGATTTCATTTTAATAATAAAACATTGAATATTATTGAAACATGAATTAATTTATCTATTCACCTTCTTTATCTTTTCCTATCCCAGGACACAATTTTCTTTGGTTATGTACATCTCTTAATAGTTCAATTTGATGTGACTCAACCAGCTGAGGGACTGAATACTGATTTCCTTCTAACATTGCCTTGATGGGTCTGGGGTGAGCCACTGCTTCCATCTAAGCACAGCCTTGATTTTCATACCTGAATATATCATGTCTGACTTCTTAAGAAAGCCACAATAGGAAAGAGTTTGGGAAATGTCACCACAGCAGCCTTTGTATATGAAATTGTACCATCAATTCTTTTCTCTGAATATCTGAAAAACCATTGTTCTAACTGTTTTAAAAACTTGCAGCTAGGAGTTATTGATGATTCAACACTCTGATAATAGTGCTACTTTATGAAGCATTGCTTCTGCCAAAGCATAATCTGTCTGATTAGTCCTCATTTTGTTTATAACCTCCCCTATGATAACTTTTGAGAGCAATTCTTTATCTTTAATCTTATCACAGCTTATATTAGAACATTCACATACATTGTTTTAATTTATCCTGCTGGAACCCTTTGAATTTGAAAACTGTTTCTTAGCTATTTCAAATTTGAAGAAAAAGCTTAGGTTAATCATTAAAAAATATGAGTCACTTCAAAAATTATTTATTTTCCTTTAAAGGATTTATTTTTTGTTTTTATTTTCATTTTCTCATCAGCTGAGAATTTCCAGTTTATACACAATATTTTTGAATTGTGAAAATATATTTGTTTTGTGTGTACAAGTGTTTTGCCTGCATATATGTTCTGTGCACCATGTACAAGCAATGTCCACAAGCCAAAAGAGGGCATCCGATCACTGTGGGCCTGGAGATACAAATGGTTGTGAGCCACTAGGAGGGTGCTGGGAATTGAAGCTCAGTCCTCTGGAAGAACAGCCAGTCCTCGTAAACATGGAGACATCTCTCCAGCTCCTATGTAATGTGCTTACATTACCTTTATCCCATTCCGTTTCTTCCAACCATTCCCATATTACCACCACTGCTCTCCTCTCCCACTTTCATGTGTTCTCCCTATTATTATTTTTTTTTGTAAACACACATAGTCCACTTAGTTCTCCTAGTACATGTACGGATATAGGGTTACCTATTGAAGCATAGGTACCAAACCTTAAGAAAACTGATTTTCCTTCTTTAGAAGCTATCAACAGCCAGTAGATCTTCGGATAGTGTGGGGACATCCTGGCCACCTCCATTCTGGGATTTTATCTAGCTTGATCTTCTTCTGGTATTGAAGTTACAGGTGCCGTCCATTTGTATGTCCAACTGCCCTCTTATGTCTAGAATGTACTGCTTTTCTGTAATTATCCACTGCTTTGTGTTTTTATGGTCTTCATACCCACTGTTTTACTATGATCCCTGAACCTTGACAGGAGGGGATGAGATACAGATATCTCATTTGAAACTGAGCACTCCACAATCTTTTATTCTCCAAACGTGGGCCATTTGTGAATATCTAGGTTAACAGTCATCAACTATAAAAAGTTTCTTCCCTGGTGAAGGTTAAGAGATGCATTTATCTATGGGTGTAACAAAAAGTTGTTGGAATCAGCTGAATACCACATCCCTTCAGCAGAATAATAGTAGTAGGTTCTATACTAGAGCCAACGATATGTCTAGTCACAGGTTCTGGGTCCCGGTAATGGTGTCAGACATAGGTTCTGTCTTGTGGAGTAGATCTGAAATCCGAGCAGAAAGTGATTGGTTGCTCTGATAACCATTATGCCATCGTTGTACCAATGGACACATCATGCTGGGCTGGTGATATTGTCCCTCAAAAGATTAACAGCTGATTAAGAAGGATGATTCCCTTTCTTCCCCAGTAGAATGCATAGCACATCCCAAAACTATGAAATCCAGCCAGTAGGGATGAAGCTACCGGCTCCATCAGTAGTAGGGTCTTATCATCAAATGGGAACAACTTTTCTTTCCATGGCTTTTAATTTATCCTTTTGTTTTGTTTAAGCCATTTGTATAGCAATGTTGCACACTGAATAAAGATTTATAGTATACTTCACCTTATTAAGTTCTCATCTTGTGTCCAAGCTAGGTTTTCTCTCCTTTTTTTTCTGCACTAAATGGTTATGCTTTGTATCTAAAAGTTCATTTTACCTATAGCTGTCATCTATAATTTGTGGTTTCAATATTTACAGCTTCTGTTATCTGTAGTCAAGTAGGGTCCAACAATGTTACCTGAAAAATTCTAAAAGAACAAAATTCGTAAGTTTGAAATAGCTGTCCTTCTGAGTAACATGGTAAGATCTCCTGTTATACTGCTCTGTACTTCTTGAGCTACAACTCAGCTGTTTTCCTGGAATAGTCATGGTATATGTGTTGGCTTCTTACCAGTAGCTGTCTCACTCACTTATCAAATTGTCTGTTGCAGTGTGTCAGGGCTTAAGTTCAGGTAAGGTTCATTTTACTTAATAAGGGCACGAGTATGTAAGAGTGATTATCCTGGCAACTTTACTATGTGCGTTGTTAAAAACACTTCAATTATTATTAGTTATTATTAGTGATTTTACTGGTCAAATTGATAAATTAAACCTTTCACAGGTGTGAGTATAAGAGAGAACACAGGACAGTGCCTATTACTATCTGTAGTTTCAAACATTCACTAGGGTCTTGGAACAAATCTTTTAATGAATTGAAGACAACTACTATATTTATTTTTCTGTGAAAATCATATTATCAGTGGTCCCCCAATGACCCAGTACTTTATGCAAACAAATTTCCTTTACTATGGGGAGGTCCGTTAACTGTCTCTTAATCTATAAATGACAAAATTGATGGACGATTATCCCCATCATTACATCTCCTTATAAGGAAATGGTGGAGAGACTGAAGAAATAATCACAGCACTTAACACCTTGACTCAAGGGTAATCCAAGGGAAATTTGACTTTACTTTTCTAGCCAGTCAAAGCCTAAAATCAGGATTCAGTGGGACAACAGTGAGATAGGTGTTCTGACTTTGAAGAGGAAAACAAACATGGTTTCCACAGCTAAAGAAAAATGAATTTTGCTACTAGCTAGTGAGCTTTGGAGTTGTCCCAGAATCTCAGGTGATGCTAATTACTCTCTCTATAGGAACTCTGCTGTGGATATCGCTCTATATAAATAAAACACTGACGGCCAGTGGCCAGACAGGAAGTATAGGCAGGACAAGGAGAGAGGAGAGTTGGGGAAACAGGAAGAAGGAGGGGAGACACTGCAGCCACCGCCAGGACAAGCAGCATGTAAAGACGCCGGTAAGCCACCAGCCACGTGGCAAGGTATAGATTTATAGAAATGGATTAATTTAAGATATAAGAACAGTTAGCAAGAAGTCTGACACGGCCATACAGTTTATAAGTAATATAAGTATCTGAGTGATTATTTTATACGTCAATTGTGGGGCTTGGTGAGACCTGGAGAGAAGCCCTCCAGCAACAGAACTCCATTTAATTTTTACTCATTTAAGTTTGGAGTTTAGGCTTACTTAAATAGAAAACTCTCTTTTAAATGTTTTGTGATTGGAATTACATCATTTCTCCTTCTTTCCTTCCTCTAAACTCCCCCATGTATCTTCCCTTTATTTTTCAAATCTATAGCCACCTCCTTTTTAATTGTTGTCACACACACACACACACACACACACACACACACACACACATACACTTATAAGTATATAAACACAACTTGTTCAGTCCCTATAAAGTTTACTCCCCTTTTATTTCAGATCTCATTCCAACAATCCTTCTGCTTTGACCTGCCTGACCCATGGGGCTACTAGGTTACAAGGAAATCTTTAGTTCAGACACTGTGGTGCTCATCACTGACTTCAACTGATGAATTTGCCTCAGCTCTGCCATGAGTACCTTTCTGCTCAGTCTCCCACTTCCTTAGAGGACTCATACATTAAATCCCTATCTCAGGAAGCAGACATTCTCATCTTAAATTTCTTTTTAGAATAGCAGTCTTTGTACTGGACATAGGTCTCAACCAGACACCTCTTTTTAATTCCCCTTTTCAAAGCAGGTAACTCTTGTTTCTCTCTTTTTGAATTTTCCAGGTTGAGTTCAGACATCAGTTGATTATCTCTCCTGTACTTAGGGGGTTCTTAGTTTCTAACTAATAAAACCAGTGTTTCCAATTTTATGTATTAAGTCATCAAAAATTTCATTTTCGCCATCCTTTCTTCAGTCTGACACAACACATGTGTTGTTCTTCATTTGCTCCATGAATCAGCAGGGTGGTAAAATATGTAATTAGAGATCCAGACAGCCTGGAATCAAACACACCTTCACTGTAAGAGCTGTGAGACTTTGGTGAGTAACTAGAGCCTCTTGCCTAGTTTCTCAGTTTGAAGAATGATGGTAATAATGCAAACTCATGGGACTGTAAGAGGTTAAGGAAGTCAATATTTGTATAGATTTGTGTCTGCATAAGAAAGCACTCAATAGCTGTTGCCTATCATCTCCTGAAGATTTCAGTTCCTAGACCACCCTCTGGCTCTCTGTACAGGACAATGGTATCCTCAGTAAGCTCTTCTTCAATGTCATTGTCTTGAACACAACTTAGATGTTGTCTCACTTAATAGCTGGAACTTTTTTTTTTATTAATGATCCCATTCTCTGACTACAAACCTCCCATTTTCCTCTACTGCTATTTCATTAACAATAATTCTTCAGTCCCAGCTCAAACCCACAATCCATTGAGCTTGCTATATATATATATATATGCTGCTTCTCAACCCCTTCAAATTATTTCTTTACCTCTTAAGCATTCTGAACTTCATAATAGATCTGTAGATTACTTCTACAGACACTCATTATTTGCTATTAATCTTCTTACTTGGTTGTGCATTCTTACCAATGCCCTAGTAATAGCTAAACCCATTTCCCTCAGTTACTCACTTACATTTCATGCTCCTTATATGTGAGGTACACAGCATGTAGACAAACACAGCTAACTGGGCTGACTGATCTCACACCAACTTCATGAAACACAACATCCAAAAGACCTTGTGTTTTTTCTTTTTAAATGAAATTCTATAACTTTCCCAAATGACATATATTTCATTCTCTAAAAGACAATTCTACATCCTCCTCGCTCATCCTAGAACCCCCCACCATTGCCTGTATCTCATGTGATGCTTTTCACTAATAAAACCAAAGAAATCAGAAGTGGTTGTACACTAGGTCTGTGACAACCTCCACCTACCTACTTTGCATGTGTGTATATATTCTTTTTTTCTTTTTTCACTTTTTAAGACAGGGTTTCTTTGTGTAGACCTGGCTGTCCTGGAAATAACTCTGCAGACCAGGCTAGCCTTGGACTTCTAGAGATCCACCTGCCTCTGCCTTCCAAGTGCTAGGAATGTGTACATATGCTTTCTTCTTTCCTTTCACTGAATATGAACTAACGATTCTTCCCATGGAGGAAAGCCCCCATCCTTGCACCCTGTGCACTCTTATTTCCTTTCATTGATGCGATTTTTCCCCCTACTGCCATCTCAGTCTTTCTCCATTGGATAATGCTCATCAGCTCTATACATGTTCCTGTCTCTCAGTTAAACTTGAAAAGCTTTCTCGTGATCTTAAAATTTCCCTCCATATTATGTCCTCAAACACTTTGATAGAGCTTTCTATTTGTGGAAACTTTTCTCTCTCATTCACTGGTCTCTCAAGTCACTGCAACTAATAATTGTGACTTACATTTAATGTTATTTATAAACATGGTTCCAAATTTCATCTGTATAGTGACAGCTCCCAAGATTAAATTTTTATGTCTAGATATTGGACAGAGGCATCATCCGTTAGCGTATTTTCAGCCATTCTATCCCCATGCTGCTACTCCACTGTATTCTTCAATATCCTCAAAAACTAGCATCATTATAGTTATTTGGGACTAAGAGCATTCTCTGAAGTGTGACTTCATTCAGTCATACTGTGAATCCAATGAGTAAAAAGTATTCATCCTGCTTTTTAAATATGTCTTCTGTCCAAATACATTTGCCCACCCCCATTATTTGTATCACTACCCATTCCATTGTTATTTTGATCTAGAATTCTGTAATAGCTTCTCACTGCTATTGTCACATCTTCTGCCCAGATTAATTTCCATCAAGTCTCAATACAGCTCTATGGTAAAGCCCGTTGACAAAATGGCTAAGTTGTGGTGAATTTCCAAATGAAGTAGAACTAAAATACTAGATCGAAGTAACATAGACAATAGAGATAAATGATAGTAATTAAAGTATTCCACATTTGTTCTACTAGATAGCAACTAATTAAAACCATGTATTGCATTTAGGGAGTTACTGGGGGAAGGGTTTTCCATGCCATGAAGCAATGTTCAGTGAAACTAATTCCCTGGTATAAATTTTCAATAAAGCTGATGAAAGTGCTATATGCTAATTAGTCTTAAAATGGAAAGAACATTTTTAAACTTAATTAACACTATGTTGTTTTCTGTGCACTGTTGACAGAGACCAAGTTGTATAGGAAACTTCCTTTATGAATTCTACACTTACTATACATGCTAAGTGTGGCCTTTCACATTGTGAACTCATAGCTTCCCCTGAAGGAGTCTAATGAAGATGAAATTTTATTCAAAGAAGAAAATATCATTAGTGAAGTAAGATTTAGAATGGTCAGGCTCCAAGGGAAAAAGGTAGATATTCTCTTAAGTACATAAATCTTCCCATAATGTTATAATTATAGGTCATCTTGGTCACATGGTATGCACTGACTGGTATCATTCCTGTCTATGCTGAAGACAGAGACACCATGTGAGACTTCTACCCACATTACCAGGAGAGAGGGTTATTTCTGTTCTGTTTGACTTTCTACACTTTCTGCCTCACCAATGTGCTAATCATTCCCATTTTCATTTTTATCCCTAATTTATTAAATGGGTTATCAAGATGGAGTGAGATGGGGTATAAAACGGAAATGATTTTCAAGCAGAAAGACTTGAGGAATACCTGCCTTCCGTGTCTTCTCAATCTCCTTGAATCTTCCATGAAACATGGCTTTCTGTGGCCATATAAGTAGAATTCCAACTATAAAGCATCAATGAAAGATAAGGGTAGGGAACTTGACTTCCTCCACCTGAAATATGTAAATATACATAGTCCAGATCCGCTATTGAGTTTTCAGTTCCATGGGGTTTTGTTGATTTTATAGTTTCTTAGCTTTTAGACCAGCTATTGTTTATTTGAGGTTTCATTTCTTTAAAATTGTAACCAGAAAGGATTAAGGCTGTGTGAAAATATCATATGATCACAGAAATTTTATCCTTTTATGGCAAATCCATTTGTTTTACGTTTATTTATTGTGTGTCTGCATGTGAGTACATCTTGGTGCACATGTGAAGGTTAGCTAACAGTGTGCATGAGTCATTATTTTCCTTCCACCATGTTGGACCCAGGCATTGGACTTAGGTCATCAGGTTTGGCTGCAAATACCTTTACCCACTGAGACATCTCATGTACTCTTATAGTACATCTTAAGGGGGGCAATTATACTAATGGAATGTTCTCAGACCAGAATCCCCAATTTAAAAAAATGGGCTTCTTTTCATTTTTCCTTTTTAATTTTCAGTTATTAAAAGTGGTATAATGACAACCCCCCAAACCCCTTTCATTTTGTTCTAGAAATTTGATCTTGTTAACTTTTGACAGGCTGAAAATTGCTTAGTTCAGGTTCTCCCATTCCTTTTTATTTGGATTGACAGAAGAGCTGAAGCCAGATTGTGTTCTTGCTAATATGGATGAATAGATGCTAACACTTAACATGTACCTTCTCTGTTAATCTCTAAATAAACCAGCCACTTACAGTTTTATAAGCAGAGTAGTTCAATAGTTCTATTCTTTATGTACTCTATTAACTACACAAAGACATAAATTCAACAGGAGTGGTTGCTCTTTGGAAGGCAAAAATATCTCAAAATAATTATTGGAAATGTGTACACAAGCATGGAAGATTATCCATCTGTGATTGATTCTTGCCATATTTGTTTGAAGGTATGTGTACTTTTGTCATGAATTCCTAAGAGTGAGGGGGTCAGAGCATGCCATTATTAAAAGTTTTTGTTGGCTAATTTTTAGTGACTAGGCAGGCAAATATTTTGTTTTCTTGAGCAACAAGAAAAAAATCCAATTTCCATAATCTCAACTTGTTTGTTATCTAAAACACTGAAATGTGTCTGTGTTTCTGCATGGTTTCTTACATAGATTAAAGTAAAAGCAGCGGGAGTCACAAAGTATAGATTGTCATGGAATGAACAAATAGAGCCGTGAATGCTGGGCAAGAACTCTTGGCAGCTCTTCCCTGAAAGCTGCAGAGAACCTGCTGCGTAGAGCCCTAAGGCATTCTGACAGTGAAAAAGCATGCTGATAAATAATGTTTTAAAACATTTAATTAATAACTAAGGCTACAGTATGGATCTCTTTTTACTCAGGCAAGAAATGGTTGGGTTTTTTTTTGTTGTTGTTGTTGTTTGTTTTTCTTCTTCTTCTTTGTTACTTTCCCAAGAGGTAAAACACAAAAAATATTGGGAAATGCTAATTAGTGTTTTTGACTGTATAAACGTGGAAGCTTAACAAAATTAATTGTGGACAAAGAAAATGACAGGGCATCCAATGATCCTGCTCATAATGAAAATAACAATAGGATAATGTTGTAGGAAAAGACAATAGAGTGTTTAAAAGCATAGGGTCAAGAGTCATATAGATGAGAGATTATAACTTAACCCCTTGAAAATGCTCAAGAACCTCTGTTAAGACAGATGAGAGGCCCTGTGCAGATGATCTTAGGTTAAACTAAAACTATGTGTGGCAAACAAAATGCTGTGTGGCAAACATTAAGTACTGGATTTGTCTTAGCTATTAGTTATGAACTATGGAATCTTTTGCAGCTTCCTGTCTTGATGAAGGGTGAAAGAATGTGCTGTGTATTCCCTCAAGGAATGCTTTATGCTGAGAGCCATTAGCTAAATTAACCCCAAGGAAGAAAAGTTAGAGAGCCTTTGAGAGCTGAAATCCATGGTACTGACAGAAGACTCTTACTTTCCACCCCCCTTCATAGTTGCCTGACTACCTCTTTGGAGTTGTTAAAAAAAATGGGAGAGCCCTCTGGCCTCTGCCCCAAACCAGAGAAGTGCTCATCTGTAAATCCTACTGGTACCAAAAGTGTGTCTGTGAAATCCACTGTGGGGCTGTTCGCTTTGTTTCTTTGAAAGATTTGTTTCTGGATAGGTTGGTGTAAACTTGGAAATTCCATCACCTTCCTCAAGGACTCTCTTCCTGATCACTACAGTCTTGGTGGACTTTCTGAGCACTCCTGTATCACACAGTGCTTCTGTCTTACCTTCGTGCAATGAAATAATTGCTGTTTTATTGGTAGTTTTCCTTCCCCATCCATGTGCTATGAAGGGACATGTGTTGTATGCTCAGGGCCTAGCATGATGCCGTGGACATAATCTCCATAGGCACTTAATCATGAAAGAGTGAATGTTCTAGCTGTACAGGTAGTTGTCTTGCGATGCCAGAGTTCTTCAGGAGGCTGTATAGTCTCCTTCAGTATACCTAAAAACTTAAAGTGGAAAGTTCTTCACAATAGCAATAGAAAAAGGAATAATAGCTCCTAGCTACCCTTGCCTCTTTTTCCTGTGCACTCAAACTAAACCTTGCCATTTGTGCAAGAGGAAAAGGAAGGTACAGAAACGTGAGCTTGTTTATATACCATGCTCAACACATAAATTTGCTGAACTGTGTGGTGTACTTCAGATACCACTTTTAGTATGAGATGATATAGTGAGAAAGGTATTAGAATATTCAGACATCTAACAAACTTGAGGTACAGCCTGCAAGTAGAATTATACTCTACAGTGTACTTCTACACTGCTGGTCTAGCATAACCAAAATCTAAATACATTTGATGTCTGATTTTCCTCTTAGGTGTCCACTGTTAGTGCAGTGAGTTTTGATGAATGATTTCTAGACACAAAGATTCTTTGACTCTATGGCCTTGACAAAATTTTTTTGTTTGCAAACAATGGCCAACTGAAAGGCTTATACTACTTTGTACCCACTTGTCTCAAGCTCTTTTCTAACCACTAGCAACAAGTTTTGTTTTGTTTTTGTTTTTGTTATTTTAATTTGAGGTTCAGTTACATATCTGAACACACCCTCACATCTTTTCTATCTTCCTAATTATCAGTCTTCAAAACCAATTTCTCTTCCTCTTTAATTTTTTACTGATTTGGCATGAGAGGATCCGCCTGGTACTATCTAGGTTTTTCACCCTACTTCAATAGCCCTGCATTGTGATTGGAAGGCTAATTTGCTTAGGACTTGTACAACCAGGAGCTTTTTCTCAAAACAGAAGCAGCAAGCTGCTTCACACCAACGTATACTTGGCCTCTCTCCTGTCAATCCATATGTAGCAGATGCAGATAGAATCTGTTGGTTGGCAGAAGAAGTTTTGTGCACATGGCTCCTATTTTTAAGCCTCTGTTGGTTTCCATGTGCAGAGAATGTGGCTTGGTATGGATGGACTCTGAATCCCTTAAAAAAAAAAAAACACAGAGGAAAGAAAAGAAACCTATACTCAAAAATCCATGCAAGCAGACTAAAAAGGAACTTCTTGCTGTCAATGTGTGTGTGCATGTGTGTGTGTGCACATGTGTGTTATGAATATTGACCAGGAAAACATGAATAATTCAACCCTCTCAAACCTAGCCAGTAAGGTCTCGGCACTCCAAATAGAATTGCAATGATTCCTATAAATCATATGAGTCTTGAAAGGGCCAATGTTTTTATTGGCAGGTTTTCTCTTCTCTCTGCACCTTTGGAAATAGTATTACAGATGTACAGATAAATGAATTAATGGCTCCCTATTTTAAAAAAAATAATGCAAAAGGCTATAAAGGGAGATTGCTGTAATATATCATTTTTAAGGGAATAAATATCCAAAGATAATTTGAAAAACATACTGTGTCCTGTCAATAATGACAAAAGTGCATTAATTGATTTGGCTGTCATCAAAACAATAAATACATTAGGTATGGGACACTTCAGTTTACTTTCCAGACAGAGAGAAACAAGTGGTTACCTGATATTTCTTAATTTTAATAATTCCTTACTATGAAGTGTTGTTATTGTTATGACTACCATTCAAAATACTCATATAAAATATACCTCAAATTTCTGGCCCCAAAGTGTTATTATTTAAAGTTTGTTTTCATATATTTGCCTTATACTGTCTGAGCCTACACTTTATTTTTCGTTAATCATTAGCCCAATGCTTCACTATTCTAATAGTATCCACACTATGTAATTTTACCTCCAGGTAGTCTATAATACCTGAATATATTCAGAAAGACCAAAAGTAATTTTGACTTTATTAGGGATATCACGATGTAGAAGAATACATTTTGGAAAAAGGACTCAAGAATGGCTAGAAGAGATAAATGCAATTAAGGAGGAGTTTTTACCATCATATCACTATCCACTCAGATTATTTTTAGTATCCTCCAAACTTGCTCTAAGTAGTATAATTAATCATAGACAGTGTCTTCTCCAGTTTATGATTTATTTTTACTTTTTACTTATGTGTGTATGTTTGTGTTTCTGTGTGCAAATGTGTACCTGATTGCAGGCGCCCATTGAGGCCAGAAGAAGGCATTAGATACACTGAGGTTAAAGTTAAAGCTTTTGTGAACTTGCTCCATGTGGTTGTTGGGAAGCAATCTCTGGTTCTTTGTGGGAACAGTATGCATCTTTAACTGCTGAGTCATCTCTCTGTTGCTTGTTTCCAATTTTGATTTGTAGTTTGTATTTCAATTTGGAAAAATTTTCCCAGTTCTTGTCACTTGTGCATCCATCTGTCAATCATAAGTCCCTCCCTAAGTCCCTTGGTGTCCAGATGGCTTTTATCATCTGGGGTGTAGAGCAATGTTTCTCAAACTATAAATAGCTTATAAATCAGATTAATGGACTTTGACAAATATCTTTTAATAAAATAGAAACTATTAGCCAGTACATCTATGGAAAAATAAGTGACAGGACTAATTTTATGAAGTACTTATTTTGGTAATAGTTGTGTCTCTATGTCACTAAGCCATGATTCGAATATGTTTATTATTACAGGCTCTAATCCAAACACTTGAAAAGTATTCATTTACCTTATATCCATAAAATCAACATGAGTAGTTTACCCATCATACTAACAAATAGTTAATATTCCAGTTTAACTTCCCAGGAAAGCAGGCAGATAAATAAATAATTCTATTACTCCCCTGATGTTTATCACCCCCAAAAAATGACTACTCAAGAGATAAGTTTATTCATATCACATCTTATTTCTGCTAAAGGGGGTGGGGGTAGTAGTGGCAGGGGTACTTCTCAGCTCATGAATTCTCATACTTGCTACTACCTAGTTCACGGACTGAAGGAATTGATGCTCAACCCCATATCTTTATAGTTCCATCCCCACATCTTTTATTAGTAATTCAAGATAAAATTTAAAAGCACATGTTTGAGTTTTACTCTTCTCCCTCGTGAACACAATATAGTGTTTCCTTAAATGACAATAACCAGAACCCAGCTCTTTGCCATCTTTCACATCTATCACAAGTACTTACACTAACCAAATTCTTTTTGCTTTCTTAGCAGCATGACTCACCCTGCTCTGTACTTTGGCTTAGCAGTAGTTTTTGTCTGAGATCCATCATTAAATATTGTGCCAAACATGCTTCTGTGAACTGACCTTTAGCCCTTGCTTCAGGACAGAACTTTGTATTTAATTTCGGTCTTTTTGAACTTTGTGCCATCACATCCTACCACACAAGAGAGTTGGATCTGCTCCATACAGTAGTCCAGAAAGGGAAAAGAGAGAAGGAATATGTAATTTTCTCATCATGAAGCTAGCACTGGATCTCGTTTCTCTTCATCTCACTAAGTGCACACAGGTAGAAGTTTTGGAAAAGAAATAAAAACAGATTGTGTGTAGGAATGGGATATAGGATGGTAATAACCTATGAATTTGAAACTTTCCTTTCTTAATGTGAAATTATCTTCTCTATGTTGTTTCTTCCTCTCATTTTGCTCCCCAAATAATTTAAAACAGCCTTAAGCCAGGTTTCTGGAGCAGTGGCTATGGAGCTGAGAATTGAGGAACAGGCTGATATATTTAAAAAAAAAATTTCCATAAAAATAATCACTAAGGGAGCCAAGACTGCTGGGTAGAAAGGGGGAGAAGCAATGCTTTGTCTGGGTGCTGTCATTTAGAGTATGAGCCACGCATCAGAATTAGAGGATCTGTTCCCTATCAGGTGATTCTATGGCTCCGTTCTCTCAATCAAGTTGTCCCATTGAGAAATCTACTGTGCTGAGAAGAGCTGGGAAGAGGTAGGGTTGACTTCTGGCCACTTTGGTTCTCCTCAGGACCCAAGGGCAGGCCTTACTATAAGTGGAGATATGGGGCAAGTAGCATTGTGATGTAGAAAGTCTCATAATGTGAAGAGACTGGGGCCAAGCAGCAGGGGCAGCGGTACCGAGAAGTCTGCCTGATTCTCTAGTCTGAAGACTGACACGATTTTCCAAAAATCATAGAAGAATTATTACTAGAGCTTTATTTTGAACTGAAGGGGTCATATTTTTCGATTTATGGTGTCTGTATTAGAACAGTGTTGTTCTAGACTCTGATTGAATAAGGTACAGTGGTACAAAGTCATCAAAAATTACCTTATTTTACTGAGTGCTTCTTATATCCTAGACAGTGTTTTAACATGAGAGTATATGGTATTTCTCTTAATCTCATTTAATTGTCTCATCCATCCTCTATGATCACATTAGTATGCAGTTGAGACAGTCAGTCTGACTTCTGAGGCAATATCTTCCTGCAAACAAGAGCTGCCTAGGTTCTGCCAAGTTAGAAAGATGAGACCAAGATCATTCATTACCAATAGCTGTAAATAAAATGTCCACCCCACACAAATAGAAACAAACAAAGAAGTGCAAAAACCACCTTAGAAGAATAATAACCCCAAGGTTTTCCTCATTAAATTGGATTCTAAGATGTGTAATACTTGTATCCATATACTGGTGTTTCAAATTGGGGAAATTTGGAAAATATCAGAAAGCCTCTATGGAAACCCAGTTTTCTGTCCAGGCTTCAGAGATCCCAAATCCTTCAAAATTATTGTGCATCTTCAATATTGAATTAAAATAAAAAGCCAGGATAAGGTAGTTCATGCCTATAATCCTAGTAATTGGTACATTGAAGCAGGAAGGTGTCTATGAGTTTTTGGCTATTCTGGACTACACAGCAACTTTCAGTTCATGTTGGATTAAAGAGCAAGACCCCATCTCAAAAGCCCTAAAACCAGAATGAAAGTAAAACAACAGTCAATCAAAAGCAAAAACAAACTGTGAAAGGGAGTATCCAAGAGGACTTGGAGGGGTAAAGTGAGCTGAACATGATCAAAGTACATTATTTGTCTGTCTGTCTGTAGTCTATCTATCCATCTATGTATCTATTCTTATCTAGCCAGATGCTTTCTAATAGAGAACAAAGCATTTTCTGTTCCCTTAAAACTTAATTTGAATGAGGTCATCAATTATCTGGACAGAAAAACAGCCTTCTTGGGAAGTCTAGAGTCTTGAGAAATGTTATAAAGCTTTGTCAAGCATAGGATCTCAGACTTTGAGAGTGTGTCATATACAACTCTCATGTTTTATAAGTATGCCTGTGCCAATGCCAAAAAAGCCAAACTTAAAACAGTACTAAACCACAGATCAATATGAGACCCACAAATTTTCAGAATTTACACTCAGTGATTATTTATTTCCACATTTAATGTATATCTACTACATAAATTTTCATGGCGTCCAACTCTTTTCATGTCTTTGATACCAATTATACTTGGACTGTTGAAAAGTCAGCGTTACCACTCTCTATTTTATTTTTATATTTTCACCCTTCAGCACATGCATACCTGTTGGTACACACACACACACACACACACACACACACACACACACACACATGCGCACACACCAAAATTCAATCAACTTTTCTAGTGTGTAGTTCACGGTATTTACTAATCTGACATAGAAAACTAATCTTTTTTTTCCCTTAGGAGTAAAGGAACTTGGCTCTTAGGAATAAGACTTAGAAGTTCATGGAGTGTTGTGTTGTGTGTGGCCTTTTTTCACAGTCCACAGGATGCATGCTCTTTCCTCCCTTCCTCTGCAGTTGTTCCGTCTCCTGTATGATGCTCTATGGTCCTACTCCTGAAATAACTACTACAAACTGAATGGTCCCTCGTTACTGCTGCTTTCTACAATCCTCTCCTGCAGAGTTCCTTACCTGGTTTACTTCCATCAGCAGCCATTTGCGAGCCTCTGATGCTTTGCTGTTTATATTAAACTGTGAGTTTGTGTCAAAGAAGCTGTGAATTCATTACCAGAAGGCTGTGATTCCTCCCTAAAATTCAGTCTTAGCTACCTGCTTTCCCCTTCATCATTAGTTGCTTATTTTTTTGTTTAGATGTGAATTAGAGTAACTGTTTCATGTGCTATTTTCCTAAGTGCCTTTTAAGAGCAGAAGGAATACATGCTTTAACAAAAAAAAAATGTGTAGATGTAATTATTTATCTTCTCATTAAGAATGTTTCCTAAGTGTTCTGAACATGTGGAGTGTACAGTCTCACTCTTCAGTTCTTCTCCCTTCTGAACAATGGGCTCAGCTTTTCTTTAGGTACTGACAGCATTTTCCTTCCAGTTCTCTTTACTAACCTACCAAGTGAATTTGAGGTCGCTACTACCTAGTGATACCAGCATGGTGGAATAGGTGACTGCATCTATAGGTGCCAGGGAATCTATAATCACACAATATAGTCTATAGTCTATAGTCTATAGTCACATAATCTTTGCTTTTCCAAGCCTTGCTTTCCCCAAGTGCTCAAGAAACAATATAAAAGTCCTTCAAGCACCAGGATCTTTCTGTGTCAGGAAATCTATTAAAGTCATATGATCTTTGTCTTTCTAAGCCTTGGTTTCCCCAAGTGCTCATCGAGAAATAATATAAAAGTCCCTTTGTGCTGTGTAGACTAATGATAAAAATTATTGGACTAATGTTTGGAAAGTGTTTCAGAATTCTCTTATGAAGCCATTACACAAGTTGCAAGTACTATTATTATTTTGCTATTCAACCTCCTTATTTTTCATCTCTCAAAGTCATTTGGGTCATTTACTATGAAATTTTCTGATTCCTTGACAATTTTTAATGGCCCTTTGAGGGCTGCCTAATCCCCTTGTTGATGATCCATCTGCTGGCACAGCTCATGCTTTTTCACAACATTAATATTCAGGATTAAGAAAAATAGTTGTAGCTATTTTGTGTCTCGATGAAATTGCTTATCTTCTGGAGGAGAAATTTATGATCTTGCCTTTTGAATTGGATTTGTGTAGTTTTTGCTGACTGACTTCCTTTGTGGAGAGGTGGGTATGGAACTCAGCAATACACATTGTTAAGGAAAGTTCTGGAAGGAAATATGAGGACCATGACATTCTCTGAAATCACTGTCATGCTAATTCCTGCAGCATGACAGTATTAATGCTCTCTAGATTACAATAAAAAATAGCAATGCCAGTTCTCTGAGTATGGAATATGGGTTGTGAATTTCTGAGTGTGTGTGTGTGTGTGTGTGTGTGTGTGTGTGTGTGTGTGTGTGTGTGTGTAGCTGAAGTTTTCCTATGTCCTGCCTGGTTCTGCAGCTGCTCAGACCCAAGTAAACACACAGAAATTTATATTAGTTAAAACTGCTCAGCCATTAGCCCAGGCCTACCACTGACTAGCTCTTACACTTAAACTCAGCCCATTTCTGTTAATCTATATGCCAAGTGTTCTGTAGCTTTACCTGTGTGTCATTACATGCTGCTCCCTGAATGGTGGGCTGGCGTCTCCTGACTTAGCCTTCTTCTTCCCAGAATTCTCCTTGTCTGCTTATCCCACCTATACTTTCTGCCTGGCTACTGGCCAATCAGCTTTTTACTTATCAACCAATCAGAGCAACACATTCACAGCATACACAACATCCTACAGCATGTGTGTATGTGCGCACGCAGATGCACATGTGCACGTGCTGTTAAATTCATATTTTCACAATCCCAAAACTAAGGAACAGAATGGAGCAGCATATTTTCTGACTTTTTCTTTAGTCTCCTAAGCTTCTACATATAGGAAATAGATCACAAGGTGGCTTTTTCTATAGAATTGTATCATTGTAAGAATCCTAGAGGGTCAAGAAAGGTTAAAAAATGATAACTAAGAGAATATTAAAAGTTAGTTAAAATGGTTTAAAATGTATTCAGCTCTTCATTAGAAACAGGTGAAGTTAAATGATACACTTTTAATTTTAGAAGTGTCAAATTTTAATGCTGTGGGTTTTCTTGTCATATCCTTTACCCATCTGGCTCTGATAATCCTTTCTTCCCCTTTTCTGCAGGATTTGTGAGTTGTAGGATTCATGAGCCCTGCCTAATGTTTGGCTGTGGGTCAGTGTCTTTGTTTCCATCAGTTGCTGAATGAAGGCTCTCTCGTGACAGTTGGTCTAGGTACCAATCTGTGAGTATAGTAGAATATCATTAAGCATCATTACATTGACATTTCCCCCCTCCAGTTGTGTCTGAGTCTATCCTAGGTCTCTGAGTCATCCAGCCTGTGGGTCTTGGTGCTCTAGGTAGTGCCAGGGGTAGGCTCACTCTCATGGTATGGGTTATAGGTTAGGCCAGTTATTGATGGACCATTTCCTCAATATCTATGCCACACTTAGCACATCCCATAGGCAGGACTGAATATAGGCTGAAGGTTATATGGCTGGGTTGTTTTCCCACTCACTCCACTGGAAGTTTTACCTGGTCATAGAAGGTGGCCAGTTTAGTCAACATAACCACTATTGCTAGAAGTCTTAGCTGGGGTCATTCTTACAACTAACATAGTCTCATAGTGACTCACAAAGGCTTAATTGATAACCAGGGAGCCTGCATGGGACTGACCTAGTTACTCTGCATGTATGTTATAGTTGTGTAGCTTGGTCTTCTTGTAAAACTCCTAACAGTGGGATCAGGGGCTTTCTCTGACTGTTTCACTGAATTTTGGGACCCTATTCCTCATATTGGGTCACCTTGCCAAGCCTTAATACATGGGGAGGTGTTCAGTTTTACTGCAATTTGATATGCCATGTTTTGTTGATATCCATTGGAGACTGGCCCTTACTGGAAAAGAAACAGAGGAGAAGTGGATTATGGAGTAGAAGCAGAGGGGTGAGGTTAGGCAGGAGGGACTGAGAGGAGAGGAGGGAAGGAATGGGAAACTCTGGCTGAGTTGTAAAATAAATATATTAGCTAATTAAAAAATTAACACTGAATAGAGTTAAGTACACATTTCCTTGTCTTTGTAGTTTCATTAAATATTTGTTTTCATGCTGGAATATATTGGGTGGTTCTGGTTTTACAAAGCCCTGGGGATGGTGAGATTTCACAGCAGATAAAGGGCTTTTGCATCCAAATCTCACCACCTAAGTTAGATCCCAGTATTCCAATGGTGGAAGGAGAGAATTGACTCTTGCAAGTTTTCATGTGATATTTACATACATAGCATGGCACATACACACTCACCCACACAATAAATAAATGACACAAGTATTTTAATGGTTACTGGTATCAACTTCTTATTTAATTAAGAGGAAATTCTTGAACATTATCCTGCCACCATTGTGCTAAATTTACATTTCTAAACATTTCCAGAGGGATGTTATTTTTCTTTTTCATTCTTATTGTTCATGTCTTTCTCTCTTCCCCAGTTCTATATTTCCCTATTTTCTTTTGTATAAAATTTCATCTACAAAATATGGATGCTCTAGACCAGTCACTGTATACTTATCGATGGCAACACTAGTCAAGGGTTCTCACCACAAAATGGATTGATCACCTGGCATAGTGACGGACATTTGTAGATGAATTTCAAAAAGGTCTTATTAAATAAAAAGTGTGGTGCCAAATATAGGGGTGAAAGCCTTAGATCAGGGAAATAGGAAGGCCACCAGCCAACCTTACCTCACCAACTCTGCAGCTTCCAAATGCAAGCTACTTCCTGTCTACTCATGCCTTTATTGCCTTGCTGTTCTGCCCTCTCATTGGCTCTCTTAGCCCAGCTACCTCACTTCCTCTTCCTACACAGTTCTGCTACTGTCTGTCTGTACAGACATTCAGGTCTCTTTGGTTGGTACTGGAACTAAATGCGTGTGTCCCCATGCTTGGCTCTGTTCCCTCGTGTGGCCTTGAACACACAGATACCCTGCCTGCTAAATGATAGGGTGTGTGCTTCCTGACATCTTGTTTACTTAAAATGGCTGGCCTTTTCTCCCTGATCTTCAGGCAAGTTTTATTAAATCACAAATAAAATATCACTACATTTATCACAAATAAAATATAATCACATTTCCCCTTTTGTGTCTAATAAAAATAAAAATAAAAATGCTATAATTCATATAAGAAAAACTATGTACAATAAGCACAATAACTATATACAATATATACAAGCAATAAATACATCAACAATGTCTAGTCCATTTGCATTGACAAATTCAGAGAAAATATTCCATTGTCTATCCTATTTTGGTGAGTCCAAAATATACCTAATTAACTTTCTATCCTATCTTATATTACCAACAGAAAACTATGTTATAATGTCTTTCAAATTTATATACTTTACACCTCCTTAGTGAGTTTCTTTTCTGAATTTCATAAGGAAAATTGTTACTACAACTATCTAATCTTCAACTCCCTCAGAGACCTGAGAAGGAAATAATATTACCTACCTAGTGAAAACAGGAAATGCAAACAAGCAACTTCCAAAAAATGAGTTATTACAGAAACAGCCAACTGCCTGGACAGTTACCCGAAGTTTCTCTGCACAATGGGGCATCATCTTCAGCCTACAGGCTTAGTATATCTGACAGACTCATTTATGAAGCAGGATGTACACAAGGCCTACAGCTTGACCTCACATTCAGCGTATTTCATGTACCAGATAAACTTGAATTCCACCAGTGTTCTGTCATGATCCAGGATTTTAAATTCTGAAAATTGCTGGTGTTTTTGGAATTTGGCTGCCCATTCTTCTCAGCTTTTAGGTGGCTTCATCTCCTTTATTAAATGCCAGTCTATCATTGAGAGGTTAGACTCTGTCAGCCTAGTTACTCCTACAAGACTAACTGTTTTAGCTACTGCTCCACTGCACACCAGAAGCCATCAGTCCACTGCCTATGCTGCCTTTGAAGAAAGGGGCACTGTACCTTTTTCAGATTACAAAACCACTTCAATGATGGTGCCATATTGTCCTGGCCTTAGAAGATGTCTGTTGCCAAAGCTGCAACCACACTTGTCTTGGCAAGGATCAGTAGTTTTTTGTTTTGTGTCCTGTTTGTCCATTTTGGACAGCATACTGTCAGCAGTCGATGCAAGGGCACTTTGTTGCCCAGTGGCTAACTTTTGCCACAATGAAAGTTAACTCCATATGTAGTTTTTTTAATGCCCATACCTTTTCTGATGTAGATACACATCTTTAATCCTAGCACTTTGGAGACAGAGGCAGGCAGATCTCTGTGAGTTCAAGGTCAGCCTGGTCTATGGAGCTAAGTCAGGACAATCTTACTGTTATCCAGAGAAACCCTCTCTGGAAGAATCAAAAGAAAAAAAAGGATTGATCATATTTCTAAACCTCCAGAGTTAGATTTTGTTTATAGTCTTAAGAAGTTAAAATCAAAATATAACCTTGTAATATCACAAATTCTATATAAATCCTAAAAGGAGATTTTTTTAAGACTTATAACCCAGTTTTATTTATAAGCATAATACAGGAAAAGCTATATGCTGGTCTGTTACTCATTTTTATTAATAAAAAAAAATTCTATTAAGATTGTTGCTCCACTTCCATGGTATTAAGACTACATTCATTCTTTTTTCTTCTCCAATTCTATATTTGTTTTTCCTCTGCTATAAAGAGTTTAACTGTTTCCATAAGGTCATTCATGTCCCTCACCTAACAATGCATTTAAAATCTCCATAAAATATTTTTCTATGTAGAGGTCTCAATGGATTTTTATTAGCTTTGACTCCCTCCTTGATATCTGGTACTATTCTAAGTAGAAATTTCAAAATATTTTAAGATATATATATATATCCTCAAGCAGCCCAATATTATTGACAGACCTCATTAAAATCCTGAGTCAAAAAAAAAAAAAAAAAAAGAACCAGTAGGGAAAGGGACATTTATATGTTCACTATGGGAAATCTAATTGTGGGATGGACATTTGACAATCTCAGTGAGATGGCTTTCACTTTTTAGGTGTGATCATGACATCATCATGGTTGATAAAACATTTTATTTCTCTACAGATGCATGATAATTCATGAGAGAAATGAAAGGAAATCTGGGTTTGGGGACACTCAATCAGACAGAAAAACAGTGGAGGGAACAGAGCAAGGTCTTGGTGGTTAATTTTGTCTATTGTATATGTTTTAAATCTATCAAATGATTTAAATAAGGGAAGGGAAGTGCATCTGGGAAAGACTTCAGAAATCAGGATAATGTCTTTTTAACACATGACAATTTGTATCATAGGCTACACTTTTATACATTTGTTTATATTAATGAATTAACATCAAAGAGTTGTTGATTTGAGGCAAGGTCTCATATATACCAGTCTGGCTTCTGACTTGCTACATAACTCAGGTTGACTTTGAATGTCTGATCTTCCTGCTTCTTTTCTGACGGCTGAGATTCAAGATGTATACCATCAACTAGTTTCATTTCTGTTGCTATTATAAAATAACTTCAGAGAAAGAAACTTGGAGAAGAAAGTGTTTATTTCAGTTCACCATTTAAGGTTATAGTTCCATCACAGCAAGGAAGTTAATGCAGGAGTCCGAAGCAGCTACTTAAACCATATCCACCATTAAGAGTAGAGAGAAATGAATGTGCATGTGCTTAGTTTTCAACTAACCTTCTCTACTCATATACATTCCAGGACCTCAAAACAGAGTGATGTGACTCACTTTAAGGCTTCTTCTTACTACATCAACTAAGGGAATCAACATACATGCCCTTAGGCAAAGCTGAGTAAACAATCCCTCAATTGGTCTTCCCCTGCCCCCCATCTATAGGTTATGTCAAGTTGACAACTGAAATTAGCCAGCACAACCACCATATCCACTTTTATGTGGTCATTGGGGACCAAACCCAGTGCTTGCTGCATGGTAGGCCAGCACTGTAACAAATGAACAATGTAATCAAAATAGAGCTTATAATGAGCATAAAGCAGTAACTCTCCAAGTGACTAACACTCATTTCTCTCAGACCATCACTCATGCTCTTTTGTAAAACTATTTTAAAATTTATTCTCCTCTTATACATCATAACCCAACCTCAGCCTCCTTTCCTCCTACTCCTTCCAGCCTCCTCTCCAACCTCCCCACTTCCCTAGCTCCATTACTCTTCTGTTTCTCTTCAGAAAAGAGCAAGCCTCCCAGGGATTTCAACCAAAAATGGCATAACAAATTACAATAAGAGTAGGCACAAACCCTCTTATCAAGGATGCATGAGGCAACCCAGCAGGAGGAAAACGTCCCTGATAGCAGGCAAAAGAGCTCATTTATGCTCTTAAGCTAGGAACCCTTATCGTTCTGTACTGTGCTGCGTGTGTACTTTGCCGAAAATGCTATCTGATTTTTTTATGACTATGGCCTGGTACAAGTACTCTAACATCTATCAAACTCAACTGAACTTCTTCCATTTCCTCTGCCCTTTATGGTTTTTGGAAACTACCTCATTTTTTCTTCTTGTCCCCCCACAAAATAAGGACCATGGGGCAAAGATGGAATACTACCCTTTCATCTTTGGGGTGTTGTTTATTGTAGAGTTTCACATATTTTTAATGATATTTAATGAGTGAGTAAATGAAGGAAAGTCTGTAAGTCTGTGTAATGCCCTAATTGGAAAGCCTCACCACTAAGATGTTCTAACTGAGAAATACACTTTGTCATTTCTCTCCTTTCTTTCATAGTAATTATGCTTTTGATACCCCAGGAGCACTGCAGCTTGACCAACTCCGGGGTCTGGGAAGTTAATGTTTTGAAGTGCTCTTAAATCCATTGTCCTTTTCCCCTTAAAACTCAACAACTTTGCCTTGTCAGTAGAAGGTCTTTCCACTGTTCCTATTCTTTTGCAGCCATTTTTTCCCCCGATGTACTACCAGCCAAAGTATCACCCCTTGACAGACTTACTTCCCTGTGGGCTTCCCTAGACTCTTTTTTTTTTTTTGCTTACTGTTTATTGAAGCACCATATTAGAAAGGAACAGAGGGTAAACTTCATACTACATTTTTTCTCTATCCAAGTTATGCACATATCAAAGACACCCTTCCCCAAAGCTGAGCGCCTGCTACCTGGAGAGCTATCTTTGTAGAATTTCTTTGCTGAGTCAAAGACAGGAAACCATTGCCTCTTCAGAGACCATTTCTATTGCTGTGGAATTCCTACAGGAAAAAAATAGTAGGCAGGTCTTCAAACCTATAGGAAAATTCTGAGAGCTGTTAGGTTTCCAGCCCCCCTGACTTCTTCCTGCTTCCCCTGAATGCAAGTGTGTACATAAGAAGGCTTGCTGCCCCTGGGGAAAAAAATGAGGACATTTGTGAGTTTTCTTTATAGTTAGATGAGCAAAAATTTTATGCTTACCTGAGATGCACAGTTCCTTTCACAAAGGTTAATTGAAAACTCAGAATATTTCTAAAAATTGAGAATACCTGGAAAGAATCCTTACCTCAATTGGTATTTCAAAGAGTGCTACAACTTTGAAGAATCTTTTTCATTTGTACGGCAAGTGAATCAGCATAATGGTTACTCTAGGGAAGGTTTAGAGCCTGGACATTTGAATAAATAGTGATAGGGGGTATTTAGAAACCTCCAAGCAATTTGTTCTTGCATCCTTGGCTTTCTCTTGATGTGATCTATGGCTCTGTTTAATTAGAAATGAAGAGTGATGTGGATATTAGGAAAAGGTAAAAAGGCATGCTAAGGAAATGAAAACAGGCTCCAGACAACATGAGGACAAGTGAAGATTATAACCTGAGAAGGAAATACTGCCTGTGCTCTCTACAGTGAGGAGGCCAAATGGACAACATCAATTTGTCCCCAGGACAAATGCCAGTCCAGTAGGTTAAGCACATATTACTCCATCTCAGAAATCACTGCCTATTCTCTTTTTCTCTAAAGCTAGACTATCTGCAGATGACCAAGGAAACACTTGGAACAACAAATGCCATTTTCTCAAAGTAATTTAGTTTCTGAACTCCCAGGGAAAGAGAAATACTCAAGGTAGTGAAGAGCAACAGACCTGGTACAAAGACAGAGGAGAGTGGGATAAGGAAGACACAGTGTAACACTATTCTGGTAGTGAACAGGGGGACTTTGATGTCTTAACAATTTCCAAATGGACTCTGACATATATACTGTCCTAGGAATAGAGAAAATAAAATTCTGATTTGTTTAACAACCAGCTTATAAGAAATACAAGTCAATCTTTGTTTGAGAGAAAGAAGCAAGATTCTCTGTAACCTGTGTGCTGCTGCTCTGAAGGTACAGTTGGGGAAGATGGAATGCATGCTGTCCTGGATGCTTCACACAGGGCTCTTCCTTTATGTGCATAATACCAACAAACCACAGGATGTTTTCATGTATTAAGTGACAGCGATAGGCACAAGGATTTTCTATAATTTTTTTCACTATGTAACAGAGTCTGGACTTGCACTCTTTTTTTTCTTTATTAAGAAATTTTTTATTCATTTTATATACCAACCACAGATCTCCGTCTCTTCCCTTCTCCCACTCCCTCCCCCAGCCTTCCACCCCAACCCACCTCCCATTCCTTCCTCCAAAAAGGTAGGGCCTCCCATGGGAAGTCAACAAAGCCTGGTAGGAGGCCACTACCTATGGTGGGACACCTTGCACAGCCTTAATGCAGGGTGAAGGATTTGGACCTGCCTCCACTGAATAGACCAGGCTCTTCTGTTTTTGGATTTTAGCCTGTTGTTTTCTCAATGTTGTTGTGACTTATTTTTTTCTTTTTATGACAAAATAAGAAGAAGGAAATGAAATAAAATATCAAATAAAGTATAATCTAAAAATGGAAAACCAAAATTATGGAGAGCTAATTAGCAAAGGCTATGGAGATATCTGAAGATCTTGGATTGAAATCATGATAAAGAAGACTTAGACCACTGTGACACATGAGGTAGATGTCTCCCTGAAAGAAATTTTTGGTAGGTGTTTCAGAAATCTCTGTGCGTGACTTTGGGCAAATTTACCATCATCTGCATCAGTTGCCTTATGCATAAAATTCAAATAATAGCAGCATCAATGAGTGTCTTGATTATGTTAGTATAAATTAGAATAGTAGAGTAGTTTTTAATGTACAATTTAATATCTAAAATGTATTTAGAATGGGCCCTTATACATATCAGGGCAATGGGTTTGTTAACAAAATAAATACCTAAATTATTAACTATGGGGAGTTGTCTTGGATCATAAATAGATATGGGGAAAATAATAAACTTTCATTTGTATTAAACTTTTCTTTTGACCTTTAAAATTCATATTATTTGATTATATTAAAGGTTGTTCTTAAGTTAACTCACAGACATTCATTTGATAAATGACTCAATTGATAAATTGGAAGTTGGGCTGAAATTGTGCTTTGTGTTACATCAGGAAATTTGACAGGTGGTATTTCAGATTGAATTTTAACTGTAAAACAGAAACAGATAATTGTATAGGGATATTAGATATGGAAGTATTGCTATTGTATTTACATGACCAGCAATGTGCTGATGTTAGGTCAACTGGTTCATGCCTAAGATTGTGTTCTGTAGATTCTGAACTTCATGCAACCTATGTAAATATGTTAGGGTAGCGTTATTGCTACCACTTCTCTCTGGCTGGGTGATAAAATATTGATACAGATAAGCAAAATTGAGATTATTATTTCAAGAGGAGTGGAACAATGGGTTAAAAACTTTGAATACTTATTGCTTAGATCTTTAGTTCAAAGGTGGTATAATGTTTCTACCAAAGTCAACTTCACAGTTATGAAAAGTCACTTGTACCTTGAAGTTGGAGAGGACCAAATTAGGAATTTCCTCCTTTTGGCAACTCTCTTTACAGATCTTACCACACTAACATTCATAATTGTCTATTACTTGCAACCTAGAGTTTTCAGATTAGAATATATACAGTAAATATGATAAGGAAAATAAAATGAACAATACACTAAAATTCATACACTAAAAAATACATACACTAAAAGCTAAAAAACTGAAGAATAAAATTATTATGATTTGATTTAAATTAGAGATATTAATTTTAATTATAGGCTATATCACTTTTAACTGAAGTTAAGCATGTCTTCTTAGACTGAATGAATGGATTGATAATCTTGTCAGTTACTTTTATGCAATATCAGGGCACTCATGAAATCATATAAACATTTTTCAAAAAAATTATTTTTATATTAGACAGTACTTTCAGGATACTGATGTATTCTATGCAAATATAAAGAGAGATTTATGGAGCTTCAAAGAGATTTCCACAAAACTGGGCAGATGCTCCCATGTATCCGTGTGCATTTTTAAATGTATGCACCTTGTTGTACTCCGTCTGCTTGATACTCTAAAATCTTTCTGAAAGTGACATCTCCAAGACTCGAGGAGTCTTCTATGCTCACACACACAATAATAAGACTTCAGACACTTTTCACGGTGAAATGAATGCACAGGCTGTGTAGCTTAAAATGCTTCTTGTATTAAGATTAAAGCATTATCTAGAAGAGCATCATAATATATTTAGGATCATTTTTCTTGTTTACTTGTGTTAGTCTGTCTTTCTCAACATCTTTGGCTATAAACCTGTCCCATTATGCTTTAAATACTGCAGGCATCAGAGGAAGAAATGAGGATGGTTTGCGCTCATTGCTGCATAGAGTCCAGTAAAGGTTAACGAACTTCTATGGAAGAAATTGAAGATTCAGTTTAAACCCAGGCCAGGTAAAGAATATAACAATTCTTGTAAAATCTGCTATAATTGTACAGAGACTTTTCAACTTGAACCTTATATTTTTGTACCTAAATAGGAAATGCTACATAAATGTAGTACTTTTGCTTGAATTGGAATTGCTTAGCATGTATCCATGCTATTTTTTTCATCATCTCTTACAGAGAGTGAACTGGTTGGCATTCAGTGCACCATAAAGAAAACCAAATAGCTCTCTACGGGTGTTGAATGGAGACCACAGGATGACTCGAGATAAAAGTTCTCAGTGTTTAAACTAAGATGGGCTCCTAAGAAACTGACGTTGGTAGTGTATAATAAACCATGTGTTAAATGGGAGGACTATCAAAAAAGTAATGTTGCATCATAGAAATTACAATTTGTTTTACTAAATCTTTAACACATATCTCTAAATGTCTTTGAAGTTCTGTATGTGAAGCCATAACGATTTACCTACTTAAAAGATGGGCATATATTGGTTTAGCATTTTAAACAGGATTTTAAACCCATGCTTGAATTAAATTATTTTAGATTAGAATACATTTGACAGCTTTATTTTGTTTAAAAACTGCCAGCTTGTGCTTCTTGGGATAAATCTTCCATATTGAATTTTCTCCATAGAAAGCATGGGCAACTGGAGAAGGAAGAATCGTTTCTGGAGAAAAATGCATGAATTTTTCAAAACATGTGAATGATGTAATGATTAACACTTCTGTGATAGAGAGAGCATTAGAAAGCCAGTTGAAGCAAGAAAAGCATGGGGTTTGGCAATGGTAGGATAGGTACATGTGAGTTTGGATGCATTTCACTGCAAAAGAACAAAGAAATCAAATTGAAGCTAGAAAGAGAAACCCAGAAACACGAACAGAAAAGTGGTTTTGTTAGTTTCATAAGACAATAGATTTGACACCACGAAGTCTACATGAGAGGAAGGGGTACAAAAAAGCAAAGAAAGAAAGACAGGAAGGAAGGAAGGAAGGAAAGAAGGAAGGAAGGAAGGAAGGAAGGAAGGTAGGTAGGTAGGTAGGTTGGTAGGTTGATATAAGAATATTTGAGCCATGGGGGTAGCTTCTAGTGTGTGAAATGGATAGAACAGAGCAACAATATGAGGGAGGGGTATTTCAGGATACTATCACTGGTGCGGACAGTCTTAGCAATAACAAATCACCTTTAAGAACGTGGGGAAGGTGGAACTGTGGGATAAGTGTAGATAAGTATGCAGGTGCCTTGGGAGAAGCATATGAGAGTCTTTTCCTATTGTTGCTACTTTTCTCAGCAAACAGAGGAAGTTAACCCCTTAGCTGGGTACCCAATGTAGTTGAATGAGTTTGATACCATTAAGAAAATACATAGTGTGTGAGTTGGAAAGTTGTGATGCCAAGAGTTAAGGCTAGAAGAGATGACATAGAAACAGAAGTTGTCATGAACAAGGAGATAAGATCAACTTGAGGCAAGGAGCTGCAAAAAGAAATGAGAAGAGCAATTGATGTTTTCACAGAGACTATCACAGGAGGCCAAATTGTTCTTTTTAGTCAATATACTGTAAACTTTGCAAAGTAGGTTGCATAGTGGTCATTCTGTCTACAACACTTTTATGCCTGACAAGATGGTAACATATGACTCTTTCTTTCTGTTAGAGCTGTGGTCTCACAGGCTGAGAACAACACAAAGATACCTGATTATTCTGTGTCCTACACCAAAAGTCTGCTCCACCTCATCAGGATACTGAGAGCTTGAGGAGCTGGTTCAGATGCAGCACCTGCACACACACACACACACACACACACACACACACACACACACACACCCTCACAACACCTTCTAATCTCTGTGCTAGAAAAGGTTGTTGGAGAAAAGCATTTCAAGGGGAGTTTCATAGAGTTTCACCTCCTCCCTCAAGTATATGGCCTTCTTCAGGCCCTTCCGCAAGGAAATATGTCCCTCATCCTTCATAGCAAAGACAAAGAATGTTCTCCTAGGAGTTAACTGTACTCCCCAATATCACAAGGATGTAAGACTGGCTAGATGACTCTTGGAGGAAATTTGACCCAATAGAATTTTAAAGAGATCTCCAAAGTCTTCCAGACTATAGCAAAAGGACCTGAGCAGGGAAACCACGCAAGTAACCAAGCAGCAAACAGACACAAGACATTATAGATTGGATGAGTGGTGTCTTGATGTGTCAATTTATGAGATTAAGTGTGAGTGGCAGGCTTAGTCATGCACAGTGCTGCACCCAAGGAACACTGGCTTTTTTCTAAGGAACTACGGGAACCTTATGATGAAAGAAGAATTCTTCTGGCCAATCCTAATGTCTTTACTAACCATGTCTGCCTACTTTCCTCCTAACCCCTTCTTCTAAGCTTGGGCCATAGTGGGCTGAAACTATTGGACTCACCGAGGCAGTGGAAAAAAGAACACATAATTTCCCTACTCTGTCACAGGCTTTTATGCCTGAGAGGGGATTTAGTGCCATGTGAGGTGACTGTGAGATGAGGAAAGGAGAAGACGACTTGGATGTAAGTTTCTGAGTCAATTACTACATTAAACATGAATTCTTAATTTAATCCCCTCAGTAAGACCAAGAATGGAAACGGTCAAAAGAGCTACAGAACCTCTCTGAGGCTTCACCCAGAATCAAGAAAGTAGCTGATCCCAAAGGCAAGACTAAGTAATGAAGAAAGGAAATTATATCATAAATGTCAAGTGATTTGCTTTCAATGTCATGTACTCATCCTTATGAGGACTGAGGGTTTCCTGCATGTTGTAAGGTACTGTCAGATGAACATTGAGCATCCAAGTCCTGCCATAGTGGGTAGTTGGGCACTACTAGGGTGCTTTTGGAAAGTTAATGACTTTATGGTACATCCAATTTGACTCCAAAGGGGAGAGAGTAACATTTACTAGAGCTTGAGAGACAATCCTAGATAAGTTAATTATCCAATGGTTTAACTTTTAAAATTAACTGAGAATAATTACGCTGATGTATGAGGTAGAGTGTGATAATCTGATACATGTCTTTAATCTCTAACAATTAAATTGGGCTTATTATCATTAGCATCTCCTTAAACATCTCCCACTCCTTTCTGTTAGGAGCCCATAAATCCTCCTATAATGGTGGTCAATTTTGAAGAACAAGCAAGCAAACTGAACACAAGTAAAATGTTTTATATTTTCATACATTTTCAAAAGAGATTAAAGTTTCAAATTAGAAGAATAATAACAAAAGAATTTTAAAATAATATAGTACATCTTACAGGTTCTGGTTGAGGTATACAAAATGCATGATTTGAGAGCCCTCCCACCTCTGGTTTGAATATGAAATGTCTTCCAGAGGCTCATGCTTAACATTTGTTTCCCAGCCTTTGCAGTGATGTTTTGTAAGGTTGTGTATCCTATGAGTTGGACCCTGACTGGCAATGGGTTGGTCTTATGAGATTTGTATGATCTGTCCCTGGTTCCAGCCCACGTTGTTCTCTCTTCATTCCTGATCTTGAAAAGTACCAAGCTTTGTTACAAGCCCAAGTTCCACTCCAAGAGACCCAAGCTATTGTGTTATTCCACCTATAACTCAAATCTTTCTCCTAAATTCCTTCTTCTCAGGTATTTTGTCTCAGAGATTAAAAACATAATAGTGTACATATTGCACGCAGTATAAACATCACTGTTAATAGTATAATAAGTTTTTTCTTTCCTTTATTGATGTTAGGGGCCAATGTCTTTTCAAGTTTTCTGTACCAGGACATCACCCGCAAAAGACTCTCTACAAACATTCCAGATAATCTCACTTCAAGTTCATAACCTTAATCTCCAGAAGGTGATCCTAAGACTAACTTCTTCCATCCTATCATGTTCCTTGAAGCCCCATACTTTCCTGTTTCTTCTTTAGTACTCAAACTTCACTCACTTTGGTTTTGGACTGTTTCCACAGCCATAAATTCTCCTTTCTCATCCCTGGGAAATTTTCCCCTTGGGGTGATTCCTTTCTCAAATAAGAAGCTGGTGGACTTCAAATCATGGGCACCAACAGTTCTCTTGTGTTTTCCAATGAGATCTTACTTAGAACATAAATTTAGACCTTCTATATTTTGAGCATTGGGAGAGGTGGGAGTTTTGGAAGTCTCAGCCAACTTCTTATTCCTCTACCAAAGGCAACACGAATTAGAGTTATTTTTGGAAATAATTCAGCCTTTTTGTAGCTCCACTTTTCCTCCTTTCTAGGTCAATCAATTTTTTTTGTGGATGGGAAAACTTAAAACACTAAGAATCCCCAGGGCACAGATGATTGGGGAGGGTTATAGCCACCATTACAGTCTTTTTCCCAGACTGGAGTTCAGTTTCTCTTACTTCTCCTTTTCAAAGGTAGAATCCTATAGAGTTCTTCATATAAAACACTTACATTTTTACACTCCTTTCACCTTCTCATTTGGTACCACTTCTCAGTTCTTCAGTTCTGTACTTCTAATTCTACCCTACAAGCCAGTGACCAGCCTTCCCAACTTTCACTCAGCCACCATATGCTGTGTTCCCAATTTCTCATCTTGTACCCAAAAATGTTCCTCTTCTACACTTCTTTTCATGGCCTTATAAAGACATTTTCCCTGCCCTTCCAGTCCCAAGACTTCATTCCAATCTTTGAATTATGTATCTTTCTGATGCCACACACCAGAAGTCATCACTCTGGTTCAACTCCTCCCTGTACTTTGCTAGGGCTGGTGTGATAAAAAACTGAGAGAATCTAGCTCTCCTCACATAAACCCATCACATTCATTGTAATCAGACAGGCCTTTTCAAAGAGCTTCTCTACATCACTACTCCAAAGTCTTTAGTGACTTACCTTTACCAAATGAATTTTAAACTTTCTTGGACTGTGCAGATGACTCTGAGGGTACAATGCTGGTTGTGCAAGCATAAGTCCTGAATTTATCACCAGTAACCCCACAAATGCCAAATTAGTGGCAGATAAATCATATGCCAGGATCCCTGGAGCAAGATGGCAACCAGACAAGATAAACAATCGATCTCCAAATTCAAATCAGAGACTTTGCCTCAATATGTAAATGAGAGAGAAGATGGATGAAATGTTTTATCAATCTCTGGCCTCTATACTAATGTGCTGGTGCATGCAAACATTCACACACACACACACACACACACACACACACACACACACACACACCACTACCACCACCATCATTATCACCACCACCACCAATACATACACATACACAAAGAAAAATAACAATAATAAACCCCACACACACATTTTGCTTTCAAACAGTTCTGTCCCTCTGAAATATACTGTGATGATTAGTTTTAATAGTCAACTTGAAAAATCTGTGATCTCCTAATAAAAGAAGTCTCAATAAAGGATTGTCTAGGTGAGGTTAGCCTGTATGCATGTCTATAGAGGATTACCTTGATTACACTAATGTAAGTAGGATTATCTGACCACCTTAGGTGGCACCATTCAGGTAATTCTGAACTGTATATAAATAGAGAAAGACAGCTGAGTTCATGCCTGTGTGTACACATTTTATCTCTGCTCTGGACCATGGATGTGGCATGACCAGTTTCTTCAAGCTTCTGCTATGGTGAATTCTCTGTTATTATGGCCTGGAACTGTGAACTGAAGTAAACCACCTTTTCTCTGGGTTACATTGTATTAAAGTATTTAAACATGGTAGCTGGACAGAAAAGAGAAAATATACTTTAAAAAATATTTTTAAAGATTCTTTGAGAATTTCATACACTGTATTTTGATCATATTCACCCCTCTCCCTGAGATCCATCCCCCATTTCATACCCATCCAACTTTATGTACTCATTATTTTTAATTCACTGAATCTAGTTAATGCTGGCTTTATACCTTTAGGTGAGGGTGTTAGACCTAAAGGGGTAAAGAAAGCTATATAAAGAAGGCTGATTCTCCTTCTTCTGGCAGCTATCAATTACCAATAGCTCCTCAGCTAGGGGTGGAACTTCACACCCAACATCTACCTCTATGCTGGGATTCAATCTGGCTTTCAGAGTCTTGTTTATGCTGTCACAGGTGCGCAGCTGTCCTACACACTTCTTCCACAATCATCCTTGAGCTTTGGGAGAAGGAATTTGATAACAGATATCTCATTTAGGGCTGAGCACACTGAAGACTTTTATTCTAACTCCCTGAAAAGTTGTGTTGTTCAGTGTTAATCACCATCTACTGTAAATTTCTCTGATAAAGCTTGAGAGATAAACTTATCTATAGGTATAACAAGTCATTGTGACTCTGTTTAATACTATGTCCAATTCTCAAAGTAATATTACCAGGTTCTCTCCTAGAGCCTACAATCTGTCAAACCACAGGTTCTTGGACTTGATGACTGTTAGGTAGGTTCCATTTTGTGATATGGGCTTTAAATCTAGTTGGAAAGTGGTTAGTTATCCTCAAGCTATTTACTCCATTATTGCACCTGTGGGCAGATCTTATCAGGCAGGTCATGATTATATCTCACAGGGTTCATAGTCAGACAAGATTTTCACATAAGTGGATAGAGCTGGAAAAAAATTTCATTCTGAGTGAAGTAATCCAGATCCAGAAAGTCAAGCCCTAGATATTTTATCTCATTTGTGTGTGTTAGCTTTAAATCATTAGACATGTGTGTTTTTGGAACACCTATAGAGTTAAAAAAATTAACAAGAGCCCCTAAATTCAACTTGTGTTTCTTACCTTTTTTAATGAAATCTATATTCAACAGACTTCTGGAGTCATTTTGGTACTGTATCAAACAGTATCTGATACTGATAGTTGCTATATTTTTGTGACTGTGCCTCTCCTCACGGAAATGTTATACCAAACCCTTTCCTGTCTTCTCCTAGTTAGTGAGTTAAAAATACCAGTGACAAAGAATGCTTTCAAATACACAATTATACTTTTTAAGTGGTACAGATTTTAAAAATAAAATTAACTAAATGAAATCATATGAATGCATTTCTATTGTCTCCTAGAGGCATAAACTTAATGAGATGATGGAAATTTTTAAAAAGAAAAAGAAAGAAAGATAACCAATGGAGCAGGGGTGTTTTATAAAAAAGGTCAATTAAATATGAAGAAAAAAGATAGGATTTTTTTATAGGGACAGGATCATTTATTTTAGGCTGTTTTTTATTGTTGTTTGTTTGTTTGTTTGTTTGTATAAATGAGAAGTTCTGGCTTAAAACAAATACCCAAGTTCTATTGCCACTGTAGAGATCCAAGCAGCCATCCACAGAGCATGCATCCATTGTTCAGTGATAGAGCTGTTTTATAACACTTCTCCCAGCCAGAACAGAGCAGCAATTAATAATAAGCTCTCACTTCGTACATGCTACAATGCTCAGCATTTAGACGGGGGGTGGAGGCATTTATTTTCTTTAATCTCAGCTCTTAAGAGGCTTACAGTTAAGATAAATGCATTGAAGGAGGCACACATATCCATACATGTATTAACAAAAATCTAAATGATAGGATGCAGAGTGAGGAGGAAGAGAAGCACAAAGCACTCGAAAGTGTTCTCTTGCTAGTCTGTATTTGGATGCCACTCTGAATTGGCTTATAGAATGGATAAAAGATGAGTGGGACTGGAAATGCTGGAAAGAGAATGAGATGTAAATGTGTTTAGTGGGAGGGCTCCTGTCTTGAACTGCTTTTTTTATGTTCTTGTACCTCCAGCATATAACAGGGGTGATCAATAGGTGTTTCATAACTCTGCTAATTCTCTTTGTAAACCCACTCAAAATAGAATTTCCTCATAAAGTAAACTCAACATTCACTGAAGTCCACTGATCCTATTTCCTATTTATATTTCATGAACCTCACTCTGTGTCTCTGTCTCTATCTCTGTCTCTCCCTCCCTCCCAGGCTTGGTTTCTTTTTCTCCCTTTTCAAGAGAAACTGAATCATCTGTATCTTATATTTCCAGGGTGAACAACTGAGTCAATTTTGCTCAATTGTGGAAGTTCTGTGCTCTTCCTGATGTGGTTGCATCTCCTTCCTTCCTTTTTCCCTTCTCTCTCTTCCTCCCCATCTTCCTTGCTCTTCTCTTTCTTCTGTCTTTGAAAGCCTCGTTGCATACCTTCATTCAATAATGAGGTTTCTTGTAGATGTAACCAACCATCTTACTAAATAAGAAACACAGAACCAATGTAAAAGAGAAAGCCAAAAGGTCAGAGCTCAGAGCTAAAATCTTACCCTCCCTCCTGCGGTGCTCCTAGCTCTCTGAAAGAGACCTACTTCCTGTGTGTATATCTTTAAATTGTCTTTCTGTTCTGCCTTCTCATTGGTTGTAAACCCAAACACATGACTGCCTCATCACTGCCTGTAAGTACAGCCCTCCAGGTCTTAAAGGCGTATGTTTCCAATGCTGGCTGTATCCCTGAATACACAGAGATCTATGGGATTAAAGGCATGTGCCACCACCGCCACACTCTTGCTATGGCTCTAATAGCTCTGACCCCCTGGCAACTTTATTTATTAACATACAATGAAAATCACATTTCAGTACAAATAAAATACCACCATATTTCTCCTTTTCTATTTTAATAAAAAGAAAAAAAGCAAAAGGTTATAACTAACGAAAGAAAAACTATATACAAAAGTACAATATATACAATATATACAAGTAACAAATACCTAAACAATGTCTAGTCCATTTGTATTTGACAAATCAGAGAAAATAATTCCATTATCTATCCTATTTTGGTAAGTCCAAAATGTATCTAATTCACTTTCTATCCTAATTAATCTTCAGCTATAACTAACTAATCTTCAACTCCCTCAGAGACCCAAGAAGGAAATAATATTAGCTAACAAAAATAAAAACAGGAAGTGCATCCAAGCAACTTCCAAAAAATTTGTGAGTTGACAGAAACAGCCAGCTGCCTGGACAGTCACCTGAGGTTTCTCTGCAGTGTTGGGGCATCATCTTCAGCCTATAGGCTTAGTGTATCTGACAGATTCATTTGTGAAGTAGGATGTACACAAGGTCAACAGTTCAACCTCACATTGGGTGATAGCAGTCCATGTACCAGAAACTCCTGAATTCCACTAGTGTCATGTCATGATTCAGGATTTTAAATTCTGGAAAATGTTGATGGTTTTTGAATTCAGCTGTCCATTTTTCTTGGCTGTGTATATATGACTTCATCTCAGCATCCCCTTCTTCTCCACATCCCTCTATTAAATGCCAGTCTACTATTGAGAGGTGTGAGCTTAGTTACTCTTCAAGAATAACTGTTTCAGCTGCTGTTTCACTGCACAACAGAAGCCATCGGCCCACTGCCTGTTCAGCTGCCTTCGAAGAAAAGGGCACTGTACCTTTTCTGGATTGCGAAGGCCACTTCAGGGATGGGGCCATATTGTCCTGGCCTCAGAAGATGCCTTTTGATAAAGTCATAACCACACTTGTTTTGGCAAGAATCAGTAGTCCTTTGTCTCGTGTTCTGTCTGTCCATTTTGTCCTGTTGATTCGAGGATACTTTGTTGTCCAGTGGCTAACTTTTGCCACACTGAAAGTTAACTCCATATGCAGTTTCTTCAGCTACAGTTTCTAAAATCCAGTTCAGAGCCCAGAAGCCAAGATCCTCACTTTCTCCTCCTGAGACAGGTTGACTGGCTCAGAGTCTTAGGGACTTACCAGCAATAAACAAGATTTGGCACAGTCATGATTTCCAAATCTACTTCTAGACCCAGTGATTTATGTACTATATCTACTGTATCTCTATCTATCTATCTATCTATCTATCTATCTATCTATCTATCTATCTATGCATCCATCTATGTATGTATGTATGTATGTATCTATCTATCTATCTATCTATCTATCTATTTATCTATCTATCTATCTATCTTAAAATTGGTGCTTTTCTTTAGACCTGAAGGCTAAAGTTTTAACAACAGCTTCACAGTTGGTGATTGAATTGGCGCAGTTGCTATGAAGAAGTTAGTGTTAAATTCGCTGGTGAGGCAGCCTTAGAGATTTCAGGTCGAGTTCAAGGAGAAACTATACAGTTATCTACCTTCAATACTGGATCGTGCTATAATTTAAACACTCAAAGCCTATCTCTGCTTCTGTTAGCTCTTCTTTTTATTCCCCATGTCAAATGAAACAAAATCCATTGGCTCTCATAAGTAACAGTAACCTTAATCTTCATTAGGGGCCGGTGAGGCTCCAGGGCAGTTTTCTGACAGCTTTCTGACAGCTGGCAGGAGCAAGCCCTAAGAGCAAAGTAGCCACAGACAGCTCACTGCAGATAGCCTTTAGCATAGCAGCTGCTGGCTGCTGTGAAAGGAAACAACAACCAGCCAAAGTGAAATCCCTGGCTGGAGGAAGAACAGAGAAGAAATAGGGGGCCAGCAACCTGAGCAAACAGAATCTTACTAATTTCCTTAACTCAAAAAGGACAGAGAGCTGGCACTGTGTGGCCTTCTGGTAGCATCGAATCGGTTCAGTGTTATACCCCTTCTACCATCAGGTTTGACAGCTCCCTGATTTTCTTTTTTAAACAAAGAAAAAAAAACCCAACCAATAAACAAATAAAAACCTTTCCACTTTCAGCCAGTCAGGGTCCAGCTCGGGGTTCTATCAATTCCTGCCAGTTGGAACTGGCTCACACAACAGAGAGGGAAGACTCACTGCTAACAGACTTACTGGAGGCTTCCTAGAACAGAGTTCCCCTGACAGAGTGCTCACCACCAAGGTTCTAGCACTTGACAGGGTGCTAGCCACCAAGAGTCACTAGCTCTTCTGGGCAGAAGGATTTTTTCCTGCTTCAGCCTCCAAGACTCATCTCAATGGCCCGAGTTGCCAAAGGAAACTCTTCCCTGCAACTCTTGTCTGATTCTAAGATCTGCTGTTCTAGACACCTATGACTCTATCCTCTAAGAACTGCTGGAGGGAGGATACTGTTCCTCCTGTTCCTCTGACCCACAGATCTATTCTGCAAGGAATAACTCTCATTTGGCATCCCAAGGCTCTCCTACAGCCTTGAGCTGTACATTCTGCAGGGCTATAACTGCTCTCGGCTAACATCCTGCTGCTACTGAGAGTTCAAACCTATTCCATTTAAATCCCTTATGACAACCTGTTTCAGATGGCTTCATCCCATTTACAGGTTTTTAATCACCAAAATGCTATGTCCTTCCAGTTTGTACTATTTTCTGTCTGTCCGTGACATTCATGGAAGTGGCTCCATCAAGATTATAACTGGAGACAGAAGATAGACACTTAACCACTTCATTTGGTACTATCTTGGTTTGGCTTGTGCAATTTTTCACTTAATTAATATCCTCTGCAAACAAGTTGTCTGCTTTTCATGACCTTACTCACATGCATTCATTGTATTACTGCAGGAGCCACTGGTATGGGCAGAATTGTCTCCTTCCTCACCTCTGAATTCACAGCTTAAAACACTGGCTCACAATGAGATGGTATTTGGAATGTATCTTCAGGATTCAGTGTGGTCTTGAAATTGCAATACCATCTTAGAATGGCACCAATGCCCCAGCCTTCTCAAATGGAAAATTAAAGGTGGAGAGAATCCTCTCAAGAACCTGACAATGCCCTTAGAACTGAGGGGAGGGTGTTTCTGGTGTTTAAGCCACCAGTCCTTAGTCATTATACCAGGACAGCCTGAGGAGATGGAGGTAATTACCTTCCTCAGAGGAGATTGTCTTGCATTGCTCCCATCCTTACTAACTCAACTTTTGCTTTACTGGCATATAGCCTGCTTCCTTGATATGGAGTAATGTTATGGCAGTGCATCCCTGCACTTGTAGAGATGGTATATGTCATCGTCTCAGCCATCATTGCTTTACCATTTGTGATGCCTTGACTTGGAGATTAGAATGTACAACCCACAAACTACTAGGTGGGTGGTATTATCCTCATCTGGAAAACAGACATTCTGAACCACTCTTCCTGAGGAGCTTCCGATGGTATGTATGTTGGGAATCGAGTGCTTTATAGATTGTACATTCTAATCTCGAAGTCAAGGTATCACATGGTAGAGAACGTACTGTGATCTAAAATCTATTTTCTGGTATTTCTCAGTGTTGTTGGACTTTCCCTGGAGAAACTTAACCAACATCTATTCGCCCCAGTTAGAAAACCCTGAAACACTAAAGAAACAATTTCCACCAAATTCTGGCTTGTAGAAACAAATGAGTTTTCTGAGTCTTTCAGGACCCGAAGTGAGCAGAGGTAACCTCATCAGTAACAAGCTCAGTCCAACATGGATAAAGACTCAGAAGTGCTTTATTCCCAGAGTTCCCATCATGGCTTACACTGTAGGCCATTCCACCCATCACTAATTTACCACATGTACAATTCTGAAGAGGGGCCCCATGAATCATGGAACTTCCTAAAATTCCACAGGTTTGTAAGTTACCTTAGCTTTCTCATCTTTTCATCCTTCTTCCTCCCCCAGGAAAGAATCTGCACATCATTTAGCATAGAGTAAGGTATTTGGGGGAGGAAAGTGAGTGAAGGGCTCAAGAGGAGTAGAGCAGCACTCTATTCCTGAACTACACCTGCATGCCAAATTTTGCTTTTTATAGTAAGGCTCTCAGGATTAATATTAAAGTAAAAATTGAATATGCCAAACATCTTAAAGATATACTGTCCTGTATACAGTGTTTGCTCCTAGGAGTCTAGATGTATCTTTTTAGCCAGTTCCTGAGCAAAATTATTAATAAAAGTTAATGCTTTCTGCTTTGTTTTTTTTTTTTTTTTTTTTTTTTTTTGTTTTTCGAGACAGGGTTTCTCTGTGTAGTTTTGACTTTCTGAGCTCACTGGTAGCCAGCTGGCTCGAACTCACAGAGATCCGCCTGGCTCTGCCTTCCGAGTGCTGGGATTAAAGGCGTGCACCAACAATGCCCAGCCTCTGCTTTGTTTTTAAACTTTGTGTTCTATTAGAAAAAAATAACAGTTCTATAAAAGTTATTTGGGGAAGCTTTTAGGCTAAATGAGTATGATTAAAACTCACAGTTTATTTTTCAAAGAACACAGCTGCTCTGGTTACTTTAATGCTGAGTGCTAACTGCTGGTCATAGGTAGATCATTCACTAACATCACCAACATACCCAGTTACATATGCAAAGCAAATATGATACAAAGACAAGTAATTTCTGGCCTGGTGAGATGATCCAGGAGTAAAGATGCTTGCTACCAAGCCTGAAGACTTGGATATAATGCTTGGAACCCACATAGTGGAAAGAGAAAACCATCTCCTGCAAGGGTTATCCCTCTTCCCTACACATGCACACTGTGGCACATACATGTTCACAACTAACCAAACAAACAACAGAAGAAAAGACCAGCAAGTTCTCACATGGTCAAATGGTACCTGTTTTCTTACTCTTCCTAGACCTGATAACTAATAATAACAAATTGTCTTCAGCATTCCCATACTGATCTTGTCATTGTCATTTGAGCTCCCAATGACACAACTTCTAACTCTCACGGCTAACCATATGCAATTGTAAAACCCCTATAACCATGACATCTTTGAATAGAGAATTTGAACGTCAGGCAAACATTTGACACAGGCTTACACTATTGTAGTGATATATTGTGTACCCTAATAAACTTGCCTGGGGATCAGAGGACAGAGCCAGTCACTAGATTAGGGATAGAGGCCAGAGAGTGGTAGCACACACCCTTAATCCTATCACTGGGGAGGCAGAGATCTGTCCGGATCTCTGTGAGTTCAAGTCAAGGCCACGCTGGTAACAGAGCCAGGCAGTGGTGGCACACGTCTTTAATCCCAGTACTGGGAAGCACACACACCTTTAATCCCAGAAAGTGACATGGTTGGGCAGAGAATGGTGTATAAGGTGTGAAGAAACAGGAACTAAAGCAATTCAGCTGAGACCCTTTCAGGTGAGGACTCAGAGGCTTTCAGTCAAAGGATTCATGGAGTTGGCGAGGTGAGGTTGGGTGTGGCTTGCTCTGCTTCTCTGATCTTTCAGCTTTTACCCTAATATCTAGCTCTGTGTTTTTTTATTAAAATACCATCTAAGATTTGAACATCAACCAGTGGCCTACATCTAATTGTTACATCTAATTTCTACATCTAATTGTTATGTAGAAAATTTGCATTCCATCTACAATATAGAGTTTGAGGTAGGAAAATATTGATACTTTGATTTGCCTTTCCAGGGTTATTTTCCATTACTTTGCTACATAAAAAAATCTTAAGAACTCTAGGGACAGAGTCTATTTATAGTCTATTTAAGTTTTAATCACATGTGTGTTTTATGTGTAGGTGCACACGTGTCCAGGCATACATGTGGTCAAAGGACATGAGAGAGACAACTCTCTTCTTCCACTCTTCTGGAAATTCTCTAGCTGCCAGAATTAGTAAGTAAGTATCATTTCCTTGCTGAAATATTGTATTGCCCATGTGTTTAATTTTAGATACATATAATGCTTGCATGACCTAATACAGACTCCTGAGGTCTGTGGTTGTAGCTTGGCTACAGAGTACTTGCTTAGCTTGTGCAGGACTCAAAGTTTAATTTCTAGCATCAAAGAAAGGTATTTAATAATCTAATCAAACACATTGATGAATCTTGAATTAATTTGAGTTCCAACTTCTTGAATATGTGTTAGAATGGTAATGTTATTGAGGTACTACCTTAGAAGATATAGGCAACCACACCGAGTAGAAGATAATAGGTCATGCAAATGTCTGTGATATTTTGATATTTTATGCCCATGGGTTTCTTTTAACTATCACATCTTCTGTGGACCTGCTCTATTCCTACCCTTCATTTGTATGAATAACAGGACTCTATATATTGTATTTGTTCATCTTTCATTGAGTATTTACTATGTGCTGGATATTTCCATTATGTGGCATGGGGAATTCACAGAGATACAACCAGATCTCAGTGGATGAACACTAACTGCCATATACCTAAAGCCTTTTTACTTGAATTTGGTTTTGAAAAAATAGATAAAGTAATCTGGAGGCATGGGGATTTCTTCTGAATGTGGGGTTTGGAAGAAGTTCTGTGTATTGTAGTATTTGGGTAACCAAAAAAGGACAGACAGGCTTTGGGTTTTTATTTTTTTATTTTATTTTATTTTTGTCTGCTGAGCATACAACGTAAGAATTGATCAAAAGGTTTTACAGGAGCATGTGTTTTGTAAAGGGCAGAGATGGTGTGGCTAGATGGCCAGACTCTCCTCCTCTCCTCTCCTCTCCTCTCCTCCTTCCACCCATCCCTCTCTGCCTCTTTTCCTCTTTATTTCTTTTTTCACGTGTGTGTGTGTGTGTGTGTGTGTGTGTGTGTGTGTGTGTGTGTGTGTCCCTTTGTATGTGAGGGTGTTTCTATGCATTTATGTATGTGTGGAGAACAAAGGTCAACCTTAGATTTCATTCTTTAGGAGCCATCCACCTTAGTTTGGTGAGACAGGGTCTACAATTTGGCTGTTTTTACCTTTGTGGCATTACTAGTGAGGGCCAACACCCTTGTCTTTTTATATTGGTGCTGAGACTCAAACTCAGGCCCTCAGACTTGCATGGCAATCACTTTTATGACTGAGCTATCTTTCCAGCCTCTAGGCACTCCCCTTTCAAGTGAGCACAGAGAGGCCACGAGAAGCTTGGAAACACGCGGTAGTAAGTGCACCATCAGATCAAGCTTGTCTGAAGTGAATCCACATGCTCTCTGAGCTGTCAAAGAAAACTTGCACCAGATGGAGTTCTTCAGCTAAGGAAGCTTTATTCAAGATGACTGCAGTGAAGCTAAGAGTGTTGAAGGAGGAAACAGATTGGTCTCAACCTCACTAGGAGAAAGTAGGAGGGAGGAAGAGTTTTAAGTGCTGTGCTGAGTTGGAACGTACAGGAGGGTGTTAGTGCGAGGCTCCTTAGGCACCACGACGAGGGCACCTATGCAAGCTATTTTGTGCTTTACCGTATTAGACTGCTTCTCCCAGAGACAGTGGGAAATAGATGTGCGTATCCCCACTGATGATTGTCATTCAATGCCACACATTTCATGGTCCTGACACAGACATACTTAGGTTACAAAAAGGGCAAGAGACTGGGAGAAAATTTACTTCTTAGAGGCTGGTAAAGAAGTTGCAATTGTAAGTTCTATGTAAATACTGTATGAATACAAGGTTGGAGGCTTATGGTTGGAAGGAAATTGGTTAAAACTATAGTAAAAGTGAGGGGAGTAGAGACTACCTTGGTCACTGCTGTGCACAATGTGTAGGCACTGGGTAAAGGCTCATGGAATGTTAGCTGGATCTCTTTAAGTTTCCATAAAAATCATGGAGTTCATTTTTCACTGCTGTTGCAACAAAGCCAGAGCAACTTCCTCATAGTTCTGAGGGCCAAATGTCTCCCTGGTGAAGAAACCCAGGAAGTGGCATGGCTGAACCTTCTTAAGCCAGTATTATCACTCTAGTGCTCATTCCCTACTCCAGGGTCCACAAGTATTTCATGGTTGCATATCATATTATTTTCACAGCTAGTGACATGATATTGTCTGTCCTTTCTCATCTTTGTTTCTCTGGACACAAGACCTTCTGGACTTTTCCTTTTTAGGGACATACTTATTGAGCCCAGTTAGATAATGCAAGAGTCCCACCTTTTCAGATTCCTGATCTTATTATATCTACACACAGTCTTCTTTTTTTTTTTTTTTTTTTTTGGCTATGTAAAGTAACATGTTGAAAGGTTTCAGTGCTATGGGTGTGGTCATCTTCAGAGGCCACCTTTTAGAGTTGGGTGCAGAAGCATGCTTCTCATTTGTCACTGTCAGGACTGACACTATAGCACTTCCCTACATCTAACCCCAGGTCTAGTAAAGAAATGTTCAACGTGCAATGTACCTGAGCATAGAACAATCTTTTCCCTTTGAACTCACAGTGTCACACTTAACTGCACCTGGCACGGAGGTCACACTACAGCTCAGGCTTCGAACAGCATGATTGCCCTTCTCTCCCCAGATGGCCCAGCATATCTAATGGCTTTGCCTATACAGATGTGTGGCTTTACCTCAACAGTTGTGTTCTTGATGTTAATGGTAGTTTCACTTGCAGAATTCTCATGGACTAAGTGTTCAGCCCTTTGGTTTGGAGATTTTAATTTTACTGGATAATGATCTTGGTGATTTTAAACATTTCCTGTTGCTTGTTAAACTGCCTGCTCGATTCAGCTCCAAATAACAGCTTAAGGCATACAAGTGAAAATTTAGCTCCTCGTATTTAACAACTACTATAATTTTAAAATCTACTTTCAATTAAGAAAAAAACCTTGTAATTCTCAAAAATGGTTGTGTTCCAATGAAGTGCTAAAATGTCGACTGAATACAAGTCCACTTTAGGTCTGGGAGAAACAGTACTGTTATCGTGCGGCTTCATATCAAAAAGCCCCTTCAATAGTGCTACTGACATGATGGTCTAGTGAGGCATTTAATATTTGTCTTTATACATCTCCCCATGATGTCAGAACAATCTCCAGTAATCAAAGGAGATGAAAAGAGCTCAAGTAAAGTATTTGTTAAATCTAAATATGTACAATTGACATTTTCAAGAAAATGTGCATAAGGGATGTATTGATTTAGGAAATGAAGATCATTTATGATTCTGGATACATGGTGGCTTTTGAGACTGACAATAATCTATTTTATGCTGCCAACACTGTATGGATGGAGTCAGTCTTCCAAAGAGAATGATTATCTTTAAAGCAATGCAGTCCTTTTTGAAGCTTAGTCTAATTGGACTCTGTCATTGAAGATTAAAGTCCACGCTCAGGGCAAATATTCTTTGTATTTAAAAATGAAGTTGAGATTAATGTAGACAGTGGACCACAGAAGTGAGTTCAAGAATGGGCAATGAGTCGGTGGAAAAGTTACATGTGACATAGTAGGCTTGGAAGCCGACATCAGATCAATTCCTGGGTACTGGCCAACACCAGATGTTTACATATGTAGGAGAAAGAAAGCTTGCTTTAACAAGAATGTAATCTGCTGTGGTTTCAGATAGGAGAGGTAAGGGCTATGGCTTTCTGTTAAGATGAACGAGCAAATTTGTGGTGAATGTTAGAACTTCATGCCCTTCCCAATGTCCCAATGTCCACTCTATACGAATGCTATTCTTTTGAAAGAAATTAATTGAAAGAATTCCATATGTGTGTGTTTGTATATTATATCCCAGTAGATACAGATTAAGAAATGTGATATATGTGTATGTAATATAATTTGTGTGTGTGTGTGTGTGTGTGTGTGTGTGTGTGTGTGTGTGTGCAGTTTTTCTAGATCATCCCTCAACCTTGGAGAATTGTTTTGATTAGAGAGACAGGTCTTTGAGAGGGTTTGCACTGAGTGCTTCATGGCGTGTATAGGCAGGCATGTTTTGTTTTTCTTTTCTTTATGGCATTTTGTATGGCCAAGGACATCTTCATATTGTGTCAGTAGGCACACAGGAATTTATAGATGGCAGTTGAGCACAAGTTTCTTTCTCACATAAACACAGAACTAAAAATATCAAATTGAACACATTTATATTGAAGAGGGCTTGGGATTTGTCCTTCACATGAATTGTACACAGTCTTCTTTTTAATATGTGCTTTTAAAAATGTCAGGGAAATTTTCTACAATGTTTATTAAAGCAGAGTACATTTAAGGGTTTATTTCAGGCTTCTCTTCTTTGCAATGGGTAAGGATGTTGTTTACATCTGCCCTAGACCATCTGATTGACACACTCGTCCTTCTTTTAGATACATGGTGATTTTTTTTTCACCTGTTAGTGTTCTGATGCTACCATTCTCATTAAAAAAGACATGCATGATTCAAATATTTAGCAAACCTGTAAAAAACTGTTCCAGGAAGTTTATATCTTATTACAAAGAAAAATGTGACATTATCAGATATTATAAGAAATAAAAAAATGCTAAACAATGTGTAGTATGTTCAATGATAATGCTTTGAAATGCAGTAATGAAGGCTGAGCCTGAGGAAATGACTTGTTTGGTAAATTGCTTGCTGTGTGACACCTGAGTTTGGATCCCCAGCTTTCACAAAGAATCCGGACATGATGCTCCATACTTGCAACCTCAATCCTAAGGAGAAGAGACAGGAGGATCCTGAGGCCCCTCTGGCCAGGCAGCTTAGTATAATCAGTGAACTCCAGGCTCAGTGAGAGTCCTTATCTCAGAATAAAGGTGGAAAATGGTTTTAGGAAAATATCTTAACCTTAACCTTTGGTGTCCACGTGTGACCATATGAGGGAGAACAAGTGCACACACACACACACACACACACACACACACACACACACGCATGCACACACACATACACACACATCTTCTCTGTCTCTGCCTTTTTCTCTCTCTGTGACTCTATCTTTCAGTGAGTGTCTTTTCTCACACATACACACATAAATAGACTGATAAAGAATATTAGCTTATTCTTTATGAATATAACAATTTATAGATACTTATTCAATGATTAATTTAATACTCATCATTAGCGGTCATCCAAATTTCAACATGAAGTCTCACTTACCAATCTTTATGGGGAACTCAAATCCATTGCAGCCAACATGTTTCAGAGTGTGGATTTTCTTTCATGCAGAGGAAGGGCTGACTAGTTTCCTAAATGATAAGGTTTTCTTTTTCACCTGTGTGTCTATGTTTCTGAAACTGATGACTCTCTGGAGTCCATGCCTAAACTTGCTTAGTGTTGGTATCCACAGCTCATGAGGAGATAATCCAGTGCATTGTGTAAAAATGTATGGTACTTCAATTATTGGAAGAAAGGAAAGGATCTGGAGAAGCATGGATGCAGCCTCCAACGTGGGTCCTCCTGACCTGTGAACTGATGCTGGAGATGAGGCTGCTGTTGGCAGGAAGAACTGGGGAGAGTTGCCAGGATTTCTTTTACTTCTAGACAAAACCAGGCTGGAATCAGTTTTACCATGGTTTAGGGGGAAAATATCAGTATGAGTATTTTGAGCTTATCACAGGATAAAGTGTGTAATTTGCTGCTGAGTTCTATGACATGAAAAGTAAATTACTGTGGGGCCAAAGAGTGAGAGGACAGATGTTTTTTTTAAGAAAGAAAAAACATTTTTAGCTGCAAAGATTTTTAACATTTTATACATACATGCATACATACATACACACACACATACATACATACATACATACATATGTATTTTTCTGAATTAATTGATTGGAGCCTCTTATCAGCTCTTCCTGTCATTCCACAAAAGCACATGGTTTTAAACCAATAAAACAGGTGAGCTCACTTTTGCCTTCACTTCTGCCCAGTTAAGGAAATATCTGGTTTACTCAATTTGCTAACCAATGAAAATGAATAGAAGGACATACATTTTCATTCAAATTAGATATCAAATGTGTGTAAAAACATTCCTAAACTGCACATCCTTTGGTCTAGAGACACCATTTTAAGAGTATGGCATCGATAACATGTTCAACCCAAAGTTTTGCTGAAAAACCATGAGAGATTAAAGCAGACAATTGTTTGAACACTTTGGTGTTCAATTGTTTGAATACTGATATTGAGGGGTATGGACTCATACCTCACACCAATGGTATAGTAAAATTCATCAAATACTCCAAACACCAGGTATGAGGTAATGAGCAAGAAACACAACGTTTATCTTCCCACTGAATCCACATTATATATGGAAGAATTGAGTGATAGAAAAGGTCTTGATATGTAGGTTCAAAGAAAAAAATGTGATGTCAATATAGGATTCCCAGGATCTTATCCAACACTCAGTGGCCTCTATGCTATTGTGATTTTGTATGTATGTATGTATGTATGTATGTATGTATGTATGTATGTATGTATGTATGTATTATGTTTGTTTGTTTTAGGGAGTACATTCCTAGGAAGCACCTGTGAGTCCAGTGTGGTGAGGCTGTGAATAATGGAAATCTATGGGAAGGAAGGTGTGGTGGATCTGTTGTCTACTACCCAAAAGCAGTTAGTGATTCAGTGAGGCTGAGTCCTCTTCAGGACACCACCTCAATGGCAAACCCAGACTCATAGAAGCAAAATTGGGAGGGAAAGGTAGAAACATGGAGTGACTGGTTTGTTTCCCATGAGCCCCTTGTTCACTATGAAGGTACAACTGAGAGGTATAACCATCCCACTCAAGCACCTCTACTGTGGCCACTCCCAAGGCATCCAAGTATGCTTGTATGAAATGATTCAGTCCATCCAGGAGAGGCCTGAGAACTGAGGCATGTAAAACACTGACTGACAGAGAATAGAGAAGTTCTTATACCAGGAGCCTAATTTTTAGCCTGAAAATTATTAAATGTGAACAATGATTGTGGCCGAGTTTTGAGAATATGATTTATGTATTTTATGTTCATTTATTGGACTACTTTTCTGAAATGAATATGGACTAATTTGCCATTAATTTCTTAGGTCAAATCTAAAATGTAAATTTATTATCTTTTATTGTTGAATAAGTTCTACTTTCCTCCCAATGGTTGGTTACTTAATTAGGTTAAATGTAAAATTTTTCTTGGTTAATGGTATAGATAAAGATAACCAACTCCAGCAAGGGATCAAATTTTCAAATTAGTTGTGAGTTTCCTATAAAATCCATGCCCTGTGGTGGTGGTAGTAGTAGTGGTGTGTGTGTGTGTGTGTGTGTGTGTGTGTGTGTGTGTGTGTGTGTGTGTGTTTACATGTGTATGTATGCATGTGTATGTGTGCTTGTGTGTATGTAATGATCTCATTATAGAATATGTTGCTCATCTTTAAGAGCTTATAAGAAGCAAAAACAGAAAAAAAATTGAAACGAATATATCAAATCTATTACAGGCTATAAGTTAGATATACATGTAGAGGAGATGGATCATATGGTGGTTGGGTACAGTTATAGATGAGATAGTTAAACTGTCTCTAATCTTTTGACACTGGAGAAAGAAATGAAGGAAGTGAAGGAGTGATCTAAAGACAATTTAGGGAAATATGTACCAAGAGGGGGCAGGAGAAGAGCCTTGAGATGGAAGTGAGGCTGGCATGCTCAAGTGTTGCTGGAGGGTTTCTCTCCAGGTTCCACCAAGCCCGCAGTCCCACAATTCACGTATAAAATAATCACTCAGACGCTTATATTGCTTATAAACTGTATGGCTGTGGCAGGCTTCTTGCTAACTGTTCTTTTATCTTAAATTAACCCATTTTTATAAACCTATACCTTGCCAGGTCGCTTGTGGCTTACCGGCGTCTTTACATGTTGCCTGTCCTCACGGTGGCTGGCCGTGACCCTCCCTCTTCCTGTTTCCCCAATTCTCCTCTCTCCTTGTCCTGCCTATACTTCCTGTCTGGTCACTGGCCATCAGTGTTTTATTTATATAGAGTGATATCCACAGCACTCAAGGAACAACAAGGAGGCTGGAGTGGGCAAGGTTAGCGGCAGGAAGCATGGCAGAACCATACTGATGTATATAGTGTTAGTGAATTCCAGTTAATCTAACCATGGCATTGGGAAGACCACAGCTTTCCTATCCAGTTTCCTCACTAGGTTCATCTTCATATAGTGCCTAACAGAGTATATTTGCAGAATTAACTCCTAGTGGTTTCAGTCTCCACACTGTTACTTGCTGTGTTTTCTTTGACTTCTCTGGTCACTGCAAAGCTCTATGAGGGTAGGGCTACACAAGCCCTGTTCATTAGTGTGCTCTCCCACTGGCAGATACATGGTTTTGAAAGAATAACTTATGAGAATTTATAGAACGGATAAAGTTAAAATATGAATGAGGCAATTAGCTGAAAATTAAATTCAGTTAAAAAAATCGAACCAGAGAGTGTTCAGAAATATCCAGGGCTAAACTGTGTGTGTGTGTGTGTGTGTGTGTGTGTGTGTGTGTGTGTGTGTGTGCACACTAAAAGGGACAGGAGAGTACCCTGTTAATACCAGAGCGGTGACAGCACAGGGGAACATCTGAAACCAGTCATCTAGACCAAGCTTACAACAGTGGCCAAATCACAGCGACGTTGATGCTACTCTGTCTTCATAGTTTTCATTTGAATCTATTTCATACAAAATGTAGAGTAAAAATAAATGTGTTTTTAAAGGAACACAGCATGCCAGCCCAGTCTTCCATATTCCTACTTTCTGTCATGAGAATTTCAAATAAATCATTCCTTTGTACGCTTTCATGGTCTCCTCTCAGTGTACTGGCTAATCTACTTAGTCTTCAGGTTTCAGAACAAATTTCTTCCCAAAGAAAAGCAACTTCCACCTTCAAGAATAATTCAGGTCATCTTGTTAGAGGGTGTCATTGCATCTCGTTTCTGCAGGAGAGCCTTGAACCGTCCTGTAAACAACAATTAGGAAATTATCTGTTCAGCTCTGGGCTTCCTCGTAGAAATGAAGTCGGAAAGCTTCCCTATCTATGTCACTAGATTTTCCCCTGTCACTAGATCCTGGAAGGTGTCTGCAGCACAGGATGCACTGAAGACTATAGAGGTTAAAGATTATTACTTTTCATTAGATTCAGAGAAAAGAGTCAACCCAGCTACATTCCTAAAAAGTCACATTGAGTAAAATGGAGTTAGGTAAGCCAGAAATAAAATGTTCATACATATAAAGAAAATAAACTTCTGATCATTGAAAATGTTGTCAATTGTATTAAAAATACCTTCTTTGTTCATGCATGTGTGTGTGTGCATACAGGCCTATGCCACAGTTCACATGTAGATGTCAGAGGACAACTGTGAAGGTTGGTCCTCACCCTCCACTTTGAGATAGGGTCTTCGGGTTGTTCAAGTCCAAGTGAGCTCAAAGCCTGCGAGCTTTTGAAGATCTTCCTGCCTCCACCTCCCACCTTGGCTCAGGAACTCTGTGACAGGAAGACTTGCTGGCTTCTAAGAATTTGAGCTCAAGTCCTTACACACTGAGCCATCTCCCTAGCCCAAAATATAATATTCTTTAAAATATCTTATTAACATTCTGTTATGTTGATACAATTGAGTTAGCTTTACCTCCCAAGAATAATGAAAATCTGTCATATATCAGCTTCTGTCTCTAGTTATGCTTATCCCAACTATGTGTCTGTTTTTAAGGATTGTAGTTCTTTATTTTTTATATTGGTTCAGCACAAAGTTGTAGCAAACTGCAGAATTTTGCTACAATTACCAAACACTGCATAATTTTATCTAATTATACAGAGCTAATGTGAAACCTCCCTGTATTAATAATAAAGCAATTAACCTAAAATACCAAGTGGTGTGAGTTTCTTGACTATTTCCTCATTACCACAGTCTGTTCCCAGTTTTGAACAATGAACATTATACTCTATAAATGTTAGCTCCAGATAAAGTTTATTTTTGCATGGATCACAATAGCCTTGATACTCATCACCTTCAATTTTCTCACCTTTGTCTTCCTCAAATTTGTATGTGTGAAAGGTGGTATCTGCTACAGGAGTTCATGATGATCTAGATAAATTTAAGTGTAATTAGGAACATTAAGAGATGTAGTATTATATTACCGTAGCCCTCTGAATTTACTTTTCCTCCCTTTTTTAATGCCAATAGATTTTGTAAGAGACACTTCCATTGTGTCTGACAGGTCTGATGTTATGGTGTCAATGGAAGCTTGCGTGGAAACCATTATCTTGTCAATTCTGTGATGTCAGTGGCAACTTGATGTCAATGAAAATGTATAAGGTTTTTCCATTATCATTGTAGCGGCTTTTCTTGGCTTTTCAACATATCAAAAGACACTCATGGGTAAAAAGTCTAACAACCTGAAATTGATGACTGTGTTTTTGAAAGTAAAGGTGGATATTGAAAGACTGTTTCTATTTTTGGCTTAGCATTAGCAAAAAAAAAAACATATGGAACACTAATCAAATAATAGGCAGTTATGTTTGCTGTGAAGAATGTAAACAGTTTATAAGTTTGAATTTATTGGAATTTTCATGGCTGTTTCTTATTTGTAAAGGTGAATAATGAAGAGAAATTTTCTCATGGACAATAAATTCTGTTAAATATATTCTTATACCATAAAATTCATAAAAGTATAAAGGTCACTGGAAGCAGTGACTTGACCTAAAATTATGTCCATCAAGCCACCAGATCCCTGTTGTAATATTGAACTGTTTCATATGGTGATTTCCCAGGAAGATGTAATCATAGGGTACCACTAATGCTGGGCAAGGTCTTTGTGTAATAAAATAAATATGGATTGCATTGTACTAACATGCAGTTTGTTTTCAGTACATATGAAGTGGTTTAGAAATGCTGTTTCACTTTGTTTATGATTCTTTAGGCACAAATTTTGTCTTAATTTGCCTTGGTAAATATTGAAAATTTATGAATGCAATTGAATGTGCATCTTTTTCTAAGCAATCTTTCACTCTCCTGCTTTCTTCCTAATGTAATGCAATAATTCGCTTTGAGTTCCAATCACTGGAGATGATAAAAGTTGTGAAAAAAAAACTGTGACAAAAATAGAGTTTCATTATTTTTAGTAGTTAGCTAATTAGCTCCTCAGTACAGGCACTTCTTAGAATGAGATGAAATTTGAAAACAGAGAAATACACAAAAGGGGGCATATGCTTGTATGTGCCCACACCTGTTCATGTGCCTGTATGTACATGTACATGTATGTGTGTTGTTGTGTGTATGTGCTTATGTATGTGTACAGTCCTGCCTTCCAAGACCTGATAGTGTGAAGAAAAACAGAAATAAGAACATAGATTCAACACAATTACAAGAGATGTATTCTTATTTCTATTTTAAATAACTGCAACCTGGAGTCTTGTAAGACCTCATAATAGTAACCTGGGTCATTTATGCTCTACTAAAGAACTAGGTATTTCTATATAAAAATGGATGGGATGGTATTGGATGAAATTAAGAGCTAAAAAAATAAAAACACTACATGATTGAGTAGCTCTAAAGATATAAGTGCTGTATGTAATTGTGTGTGAATCAAATTATGTTTATATGATTATATGCACACACATGCTTACATTTATACCCATATATGTGCTATCTATGCATAGATAGATAGCCACATAAGCATAATAGTTACAAAACACACATATCACTGTTAACTACAAGTTTAAATATTTTGCGTCTATGTATCAAAATCAAACATGATTTTCCTTGATTCCTTTGATAATCCTTGTTTCTGGTACTTCAAGCTTTGTAGCATGGACAGAAAAAAAATCAAGATTTCTGCATTGTGAATTCATTTGATGCTTGTTAGCAATTCTGATGTACATTTAAGGAGGTAACTGTTGAACCCACTGAATCAGACAGGATTTTAGAAAATTTTCTTTGAATTTTAGTGAGTTGTTCATACTCTGATATCCTGTTGCAGAATAATTGAGTTGGTCATGTCATAAAGTTCTCCCTCCCTCTTTCTGTTGGGTCTGTCTGTCTGATTGTATGTGTATGTAAGAATATTAGAAATTATGTAAATATCTGTGAAAATGCAATTTTCTATCAAACTGAAAAAGAAACCATTATTTTATCTTTTGTATTTATGTGTTTATATGATGTGTGTGACTGTATGTGTGTGTGAATACAGGTGAATGCATGTCACAGGACAACCTCAGATGTCAATCTATGCATTTCATTTTGCTTAACACAAGGTTTCTCATTTACTGCCACATATGACAAACTAATTGGCCAAGTTACTGTGGATTCCTTTGTCTCCATATCCTGTGTCTCAACAGGAGTTCTGGGATTATAGAGGTGTGCAACTATGCTCACCTTTACAGGGATTCTGGAGATTGATTCAAACTCAGGACCTAATCATCTCATGACAAATACTTTACCTACTGAGCAACCTTGCCAACACAGAAGATAATATTTAAAAGAATAGCATCACATATTTAATAATTTTCAAAGATGGAATCCCTGTTGAATAACTGTCAGATTGATGATACAATTTTATTTTACTTATAAATAGACAAAATAGTAAAAAGAGAGATGCTGAGAAAATATGTATCATTCATTCATCTATCTATCATCTATCCATCATCAATCTATCTATGCATCTATCTATCATCTATCATTTAACATCTATCATCTATCTATCCTTTCTTCCTATCTATCTATCGATCTATCGATCTATCTATCAATCAATCATCTATTTATCCACCCATCCAATCCTTTTACACATCCATACATCAACATATCCCTTATTTGTTTATACATCTGTGTTTCTATCTTCTGCTGTGAAATGGTCTTTCTGTATGCTGTGAATATATGTTTCTATGATTGGTTAGTAAAGAAGTTGCTGTTGCCTCTTGTGAGTCAGGTTATAGCCAGGTGGGAAATCAAAGAGAGAGGCAGGAAGAAGAAAGGCAGAGGCAGAGACACCAGCCTGCTGCCCAAGGGGCAACATACCAACAGACTGGTAATGCCCCAGCCATGTGATGTAACATAGATTAATAGAAATGGGTTAATTTAAGATGAGAAAGCTAGCTAGCAAGAAATGTAAGCCATTGGCCATATAGTTTGTAATTAATATAAGCCTCTTAGTGATTAATTTATAAATGCCTGTGAGACTACAGGGCTGTGTGGGACTGGAGAAACTTCCAGTTACAATATTCTAATACTCATCCATGTACAATTTATCTACACATAGACTCTATAACTGTCAAGTAATGAGTACATAAACAAAAAGCAAAGGAGAGAGAGAACTGGGAGTGTTATTACATGTAGGAAATAAGAATGAATACTGGGCTGAAATCTCTTCTTGTTGTATGGTTACCCAGAGAAGACCATTAATAATGAATGGAAGTAAACAAGAAACAAAAAGTGTCACTAATGGTGATCGTCAAACATATTTAACATATTCCATTGAGAATTAGGTCCATTCTCATAGAAAGATGAGTTAAATGCTTTTTAGCATATCTTCACAGCCCACACTAAATAAGCTATAGGAGATTTGGATAGAATTTTCATTACAAAACCATTGTGACTTTTGAGAACACAGAATATTCAAGGCAAAATGCAAACCAAATTGCAGGCGGTGACATCACACACTCACCCAAATCATAGCTGGATTCTTTGTAAGACAAATGATTCTTCTCCAGCAATGGACAGTTTGGATAAAGATGATTTTTTCTTGCATTAACTCAGCCTGTGCTTTCCTAAACATTCTGTGCTGTTGATGTTTCACAAACAGATGGAAAGACAATAGAATCCACACTGAAAGCTGGCTTCCTCAGCTAAAGCAAGTGTTATCCCTTAGGTCAAGGAAAGAATCAATAGCATACTATTCTATACAGATGAATTCCAATGGTAAGTCTGTTCATATATTTCAAAATTCATGTCAGCTGCAAAAGAAATGCTTGAAAATACCTCGATGTCATCCATTTCTTAGAGCTGATTAGCTGCAAATCACCAGCAACCATTCTATCCATGCACTGATATATTTGATGCACTAGTGATTTAGGGTGTGCCTTCCTTCATATTTGGCTGCTTATCAAGTAGTTTTTGACACAGACATATTTATTTTCAAGAACCATTTAGAAAATATTAACTAGAGTTGCTGCATCTACAGAAATTTTAAGCCACTTATTTTGTTTCCAATTAACAAATGTATTCCAAAGGCGAGGAAGATGGTTAAAAAAGCAGCCTGCCACAATCCATTTTATAATATGAGAAATAATTTAACTCAAAGAAAATTCAACATTTTTAAATAGACTCTACTTGCCAAACATGTAATAAATAAAAACCTTTTCATTTTGCCTTAGAAATTTGTTCAAATTTTGACAAATGTAGCACCCTAAACACTGTCTTAAGATTTATCTGATGTTGGGTAATTTTTTTTTTTGATCTAGGTATATCTTTTTGCCTTTCGATATTTCTGAATCATCTATAGTTTCCAAGATACTATATGTATTCAGATGTTTCTCGGGTTCTGCCAAAAGCCCTGACGTCCCATGGCCTGCTTATTAAATAATCACTCAGAAGCTTATATTAATTATAACTGCTGCCATTAACTCGGACTTATTACTGATTAGCTCTTACACTTAAATTAACCCATAATTCTTATCTATGTTTAGCCTCATAGCTTGGTACCTTTTCTCAGTTCTGCCTTGACATCTTGTTTCATCTTTGTCTGGCTGATGACTCCTGACTCATCCCTTACTCTTCCCAGAATTCTCTGCATCTGCTCACCCTGCCTATACTTCCTGCCTGGCTACTGGCCAATCAGCGTTTTATTTATCAACCAATCAGAGCACAGATATCCACAGCATACAGAACAATATCCCACAACAACTGTAGTTAGCTATTAGTCTTCACAAAACCCTTTGAAGTGAATATGGCTGCTATAGATAATATTCTATCAATTTCTGAATGAGAAGACTACCATGAGTTTGAATAACTCCTTCTAGAATTTGCCCAGCTATTGAGATTGATATCTGGAACTCATATCCACTTCTATATAATTACACAGCCAGTGTTCAAGAATGACATTCTTTCCTTGAATAGGTAAATTACTAAATGAAAGAAATACTTCCTGAATAATATTTTTGTATGCTACTTAAAATTTTGTCATTCTAAAATGAATTATTTTAATTATTATGTAAACAGGACATTGAAACTGGAAATCCAGGAGCAGTGGAAGAGAGTGGTATAAAGGTAGTTCAGTAAAGTGTGTCAGTGAAGTTAGGTTTTAGAGTGTAGTCATCATTGTTGATTTATTCACAATGGTAAAGGAGCCATTAACATTAGATTCAGCTGGGAACCTATTAAAAATTCAGGCACTCAGCCCCACCTACTTCCTTCCTTGTTACAGTCTGTGTTTTAGGCTGATCACAAAGGTAATCATGGGTATAGTTATATTAAATCTTGAGGAGCATCACAGGGGACTAAGTGTACAAAGAAGAAGAGAAGGAGGAGAAGAGGAATGAAAGAAAGAAAAACTGACTTGCTCTATAGGGAGCTTGAGTTGACCCACAGTACTGTGATGAAGTGGGAGGTGGTACCAAGGGATTAATATGTGGATGTCACCAGTAATCATTCTTACCTGACTCAGGTAGAACCCTCATCAAAACAGTACAGCATTGGCAAGGTGCCAAAATCATCACACTCCCTTTAGCTCCAGTCTGAGCCTGAAGGAGATACAGTCAGATAATGCCAAAATCAAATGCAGAAAGCTTTTTTTTTTAAATGGTAAGAGATATTTAAAAATAAGCAATATTGGTAAACTAGTGAACACACTTTTCAGAAAGGAAAAAAAACAAATATGGAGAAAGAAAGAGGGGTGATGAAACCAAGGAAATCATTATAGACCATTAGTATTAATAGTTGCCTAGAAACTAAATTAAATCCCTACTGTTCACTCAATCTATGCCATTTTATTTTAATAAGTATCTGATGATTGTGCTATCAAGAGGAAGAAAAAGTTTGGCTCAATGTATACTATTACTACTGAAAAACTTTTAATATATTAGTAACTTTTATTGAATTAAAAGTGTGTGACATTACATTATAACCTTAACTGTCATAGTAGTATGGCATAATGGCATAATTATGACTAAGCCTTTATCACTATTACATCTGTCACAGAAGAGTCTTCTTAGATAGATGAAAGTGTTGAAGTTGTTCATTATTTTTTACCCTCCCAACAAGTGTCCTCCAGTCCTGTCACAAATTCACAGAATGCCCTTGAGAGTTGGGTTTTCCATTGGAAATTCAGTTACAATGAAATATGTGAAACTATTTCAGATGACAGTATGGAATTCCAGCAGAATGTACATGTAATAAAATTCTGTCTCATTTATTCCATTTGCAAATGAGTACTTCACATTTATAAACTGTGCTACACTTAAACTTGTTTCTGCTGTGGTATGTGAATAACAATGGACTAGGATGGACATTATGAAGCTCAGCAAGCCCCAGCCCTTTTATTTTGTGAATGCATGTGCTCCAGACCTCTATGAAACCACCTGCTGTGGATGAGCAGCCATCCCTTCTTTATGTTTAAGTTTAAAGAGTGTGTGTTATGATCAAATACATGTCGGGGCATCATTGATGGTTTAAGGAAAACAGAAGAGGACTCCTATTTGCAAAAAATCACATGAGAACAGAACTTACTTCTTGTGGCTTGAATGAGGATGGCCCTCATAACCTCACGTGTTTGAATACTTGGTCATCCGTTGCTGGAACTGTTTGGGAAGGACTGGGATGGATGGTCTAGTTGAAGGAAGTGTTTCAGAAGGTTGTGTTTCAGTAGTTCCTTTGGAAGCTGCAAAAACCTCCTGTCATTCCTAGTGTGCTCTCTGCCTCCTTCACACTGTTAGAGATGTGAGCTCTCCACTGTTCTTGGGGCCATATGTTTGCTCAGCCATCATGGACACTAAACATCTAAAACCAAAAGCCCAACTAAACACCTTTTTTTTAAATGCTGCCTTGGTCAAAGTGTTTTTCCACATCAGCAGCAAATTAACTAAGATATAACTTTGTGTGATATTTTTCATATTTGACTAAGAATAAAATTTGCAGCTTTGTACCTTGAGCTTAAGGCAATTGCATAGTTCCATAAATCCAACAGAGCTAGTAAGTTTTAAAAAAAAAGTTATATATTTCCTTTATCTGGATCTTTATACATATAACATAATTCTTTGTTGATTCTTTGGGTATTTCACATCATGTACCCTAATTCTGCTCACCTCCCAGTCCCTCCATATCCTTCCCTCACCCCCGAAGCATTCCCTAAAAGAATTCCCCCAAAATTAGTTGAAAAAAAAAAAAACAAACAAAAAAACCACCCTACTCCTCCGTCTTGCCCATCTCTACAACACCTCTTCATTCATCTTAGTGGCCCTGGGAGCTTTGGTTTGTCACACAGTGTTGTGGGATATTTGTAAACTGTGTGAAGATACATTGCTGTGATTGGTTTAATAAAGAGCTAAATGACCAATATCTAGGCAGGAAGAGGTTAGGTAGGATTTCTGGGGACAGAGAGCCCTCTGGGAAGAAAAGAGGTAGAGAGACAACAATAATACTCTAAAGAAGTAGGACATATGGTACAGATCGGAGGTGACTGAGCCAGGAGACAAAATGTAGATTTAAAAATGTGGGTTAATTAAATTGTAAGAGCTAGTTGAGATAAGCCTAAGCTGCTTTCATAATTAATAAAAAGTCTCCATGTCATTATTTGGGAACGGGCTGGAGAAATAAAAAAAAAAAAAGAAAGAAAGAAAAGATTTATTATAACAGTATACCTTTTTGTCCAATCAGCTCTACCACAAATAGACACTGTAATGAGTCATCAGTCTGGTAAAGGCTTCTAGCCTCTGGCCTCTGGCACACCATTGTCACTGGACTCTCAACAAAACTCCTCTTGAATATCCTACCATTGTCCCAAGTCATGTGGATCCTGCAGCTATGGTTCCACAGAACTAGTTTCTTCATACATGCCTGCAGGTCATAGATGGGGTAGATGTTAGGGTAGGCCAACCCAACGTCCAGGATAAGGATCTGGTTGGTGACTGAGCTAGTCAGTCAGAGTCATTGGGACCACCCCCTTAGGTGAGGGGCAGATCCAGTTCTCCCATGTCTATGGTGAAGGGTTGGGCCATCTCTCCTGAGTATGAGGGACCAGCTCTCCCATGAAGGGCAGGACCAGCTATCCCAGTGCTAGTGATGGGTGGGACCAACTCAGCCTAGGCCTTAGATTTCAACATACATGGTTCCTATGACCCTGTGTGGTAACACAGGCCATGGAATTCAACACAGACCCCAGTTGCAGTGATACCATGAACCCAAACATGGCCCTCAGCAGAAGCTCAGGTCTGAACATCACCATGGCCCTGGTGGCAGTTCAGGTCACCCACATTAGTATGGCCCCAATTGCAGCATGGCCTTCTGACACCAATATGACCTTACGTGGCTGACCAGATCTCAGGCATCTGTATAGCTCTTAGGGGTAACAGGAGCCATGGGTATCAACTCAGACCCTGGCTGCTGCAGGGCCATGGACCCAGACATGGCTCTCAGCAGCAGCCCAGGCCCAAATGTCACCATGGCTCCTGTGGCAGTATAGGATACTCAGATCAGTGTGGCCCCAACAGCAGTATGACTCTTGGACACCATCATGACCACAGGTGATGGACCAGACCCTGGGCATTCTTGTGGCCTTTGGTGGTGACATGGGCCATGGGCATCTACAAAGACCCTATCTGTGGAAGGACTCAGACATGGTCCTTCACAGCAGCCCAGACAAGGATTTTACCATGCTCCTATGTGACAGCACAGGCCACTCCGATCTGTATGTCCCCAGTGGCAGCATGGTCCTTGGATACCAACAAGGCTTCAGGAGGTGGCCCAGACCCTGGGTATTTGCACAGCTTTTGGTGGTAACAGAAGCCATAGACATCAACATAGACTCTGGCTTCAGTAGGTCCATGGACCCAGACATGGCCTTAGGTGGCAGCCTGGGCCCAGATATAATGCTACCCTCAGGTGGCAAGCAGGCCACCCACCTTAGCCTGTTCCTCACCACCCTCGCTTCTTCAGTTCTGCCTCTTTCCACAGCACACGAACCATTCTGCTTCTCTTTCTCTCCCATTTCTCCACATGTATTTGCTCATCATGACGGCACCTACTCACCCAGTGCCACAAAACACAGGGTGGACTCGTGGATGCTTTCAGGTATCCTGTGAGGACCAAGGCTGGTCAGTCCATGTGTGTCTTTCACCTGCCTGAGTGGAGTGGCATACGGTGGGCCTGCGGATGCCTTCAGGCAGCCCAGACTGTGAAAACCGAGACTGGCCCATGGGTGTCTGTGGACCAGTTTATCTGGATCTTGTATGCCCAGTCTGCTTTTATTTTCATCATTCATGAAATATTTATCGAATCACTCTTCTGACCCAAGTACTACACTGCAGACGAATACACAAATCAAGCAAAGAAAGATGACAGTCTTTGACATCACTTGAACTTTACAGGCTGATTTACAGAATAAAAGTAGGAAGTCAGAGAAAGTTCTCTGAACTGTTTTTCTCACAGCTGTACACAGTTCCTGACAGAAACAGCAGCAAAGAGAAAATTTCATATGGACTCACAGCTTCAGCGGATCTGGGTTCATCATGGTGAGCCTGTGGGTGCAGGATACACAGCACAGGCTCCTCCCACTTCCTCAGCCTAGGAGGAATGGAAAGCTTAAACCACTGGCTACTCTAACCTTCGAAGATCCCACCTAGTACAGCCTCACCCAATCTTCAAAGTAGTACCACAAGCTTGCTCCAGACTGAGTTCTTAAGGCAGGAGCTATGGGGATGGAACAAACAGTTCAAACTGTGCTTTCAAGCACACTTACTTGGGTTACAGCATCTCATGTTCATTGAACTGGACATGAAATAGGAGTCAGGGGATGAGTGGAGAGATGAGAGAGAGGGAAGACAAAAGGACTTAATGATGCCTAGATTTAAAACTCTGAAGGATTTTAGTCAAAGGCAATAGCTCTTTGTGAAGATGTTTATGAATTTAGGGTTTTAATGAAGGTAGCAAAATTTGTGTTTTGAAAAATAAAAATCCCAGGATAGTTAAAATGATCTTGTACAATAAAAGAACTCCCAGAGGTATCACCAACCTTGATTTCAAGTTCCACAGAGCTATAGTAATAAAAGTCATATGGTATTGGCATAAAATCAGACAGGTAGATCAATGGAATCAAATAGAGGACTCAGACATAAATCCACACACCTATGGAAATCTGATTTGCTACAAGGAAGCCAAAATTATACAATGGAAAAAGAAAGTATCTTCAGAAAATGGTGCTGGTATAACTGGATGCCAGCATGTAGAAGATTGCAAATAGATCCATATCTATCGCTATGCACAAAACTCAAGTCTAAATGGATCAAAGACTTAAAAATAAATCCAGATACATTGAACCTAATAAAAAAGAAAGTGGGAAATAGCCTTGAATGCATTGGCACAGGAGACAGCTTCCTGAATAGAACACCAATAGCATAGGTACTAAGAAGGACAATTAATAAATGGGATCTCATGAAACTGAAAAGCTTCTGTAAGGCAAGGACACCTTTAATAGGAAAAAACTGCAGCCTAAAGAATGGGAAAAGATTTTCACCAACCCCATATTTGACAGAAGACAGATCTCTAAGGTAAATAAAAAACTAAAGAAACTAGACATAAAAAAAAACCAAATAATCCAATTAAAAAATAGGGTATGGGTCTAAACAGAACAATCTCAACAGAAGAGTCACAAATGGCCGAGAAACACTTATATAAATGTTCAACATCCTTACCTATCAGGGAAATGCAAATCAAAATGACTCTGAGCTTCCATCTTACACTTGTCAGAATGGCTAAGATCAACAAACACAAGTGCCAGTTCATGCTGGAGAGGATGTAAAGCAAAGGGAACACTCCTCCAATGATGGTAAGAGAGTAAATGTGTACAGCCTCATTGGAAATCAGTATGGCAGTTTCTCAGAAAATTGGGAGTTGACCTAACCCAAGACGCAACTATACCACTTTTGGGCATATACTTAAAGGATGCTCAATCATACCACGAGGACACTTGCTCAACTATGTTCATAACAGCATAATTTGTAATAGCCAGAACCTGGAAACAACCTAAATGTCCCTCAACTAAAGAATGCATAAAGAAAATGCAGGCTGGGTGGTGGTGGCACACACCTTTAATCCCAGCACTGAGGAGGAAGAGCCAGGAGGATCTATGAGAGTTCAATGCCAGCCTGGTCTACAGAATGAGATCCAGGACAGGCACCAAAATTACACAGAGAAACCCTGTCCCAAAAAAACAAACAAGAAAAAGAAAAAAAAGAAAGAAAGAAAGTGTGGTACATTTACACAATGGAGTATTACTCAGCTGTTGAACACAATGCATCATTAAATTTGGAGGCAAATAAATGGAACTAGAAAAAGAACTTTGTTAGTGAGATATTCCAGATGCATAAAGATATGATATGTACTCACTTATAAGCAGATATTAGCTGTAAAGGATAACCATGCTACAATCTGCAGACCCAGAGAGGCTAGGTAACAAGGAGGTCTCAATGTGGGACACTCAGGTGTGGTTGTATTGTGTTTCCCAAAATATGTGTGTACCTTAATAAACTTATCTGGGGTCAGAGAACAGAAAAGCCACTAGTTAGGCAGTGATGGCACACGCCTTTAATCCCAGCATTCCAGAGGCAGAAATCCGTCTGGTATCTCTGTGAGTTCAAGGCCACATTGGATACAGCCAGGCATGGTGACTCACGCCTTTAATCCCAGGAAGCAAGCCTTTAATCCTAGGGAGTGATGGTAGAAAGCAGAAAGGTATATAAGGTGTGAGGATCAGAAACTAGCAGCATTTGGCTGGTTAAGCATTCAGCTGGTTAAGTTTTCAGGCTTTGAAGCAGCACAGTTCAGCTGGGATTCATTCTGGATGAGGACTCAGAGGCTTCCAGTCTGAGGAAACAGGACCAGCAGAGGAACTGGTGAGGTGAGATAGCTGTGGCTTGTTCTTTTTCTCTGACCTTCCAGTATTCACCCCGATAACTGGCCTCAGGTTTGATTTTATTAATAAGAACTTTTAAGATTCATGCTACACTCAGGTCTTCTTGGAAGAAGAAATAGAAGAGATTTCTTGGGGGGACTGTTGCTGGACTTCTGCTATTTTCAAAGTTGAAAAAAAAAAAAAAAAAATAAAAAAAAAAAAAAAAAAAAAAAAAAAAAAAAAAAATTTTAAAAAAAAAAAATGAAAAATAATAAAATTAAGTTTTAATGATTTTTTATGTGTTTAAAGATTTTAATGTGAAGAGTGTTGCTGGAGGGCTTCTCTCCAGCTTCCCCAAGCCCCACAGTCCCACAATCCACGTATAAAATAATCACTCAGACGCTTATATCACTTATAAACTGTATGGCCGTGGCAGGCTTCTTGCTAACTGTTCTTTTATCTTAAATTAACCCATTTTTATAAATCTATACCTTGCCACATGGCTGGTGGCTTACCAGAGTCTTTACATGCTGCTTATCCTGGCGGTGGCTGTAGTGTCTCCTCTCTCAGCCTTCTGCTTCCCAGAATTCTCCTCTCTCCTTGTCCCACCTACTTCCTGCCTGGCCACCTACTTTCTGCCTAGTCACTGGCCATCAGTGTTTTATTTATATAGAACGATATCCACAGTACTTCCCCTTTTCTTCTTTTTTTAAAAAGGAAGGTTGTAACTTTAACATGGTAAAATTACATATAACAAAACAATTATCAAGCAAGAATTGAAGTTACAATATTAAAGATGTCCTATCTATCTTATATTTGTGAGTTTAAGGTTTTATATCTAACTTATCTTTTATCATAACTGAGGAAATTACAACTATCTAGTTTTCAACCACATCAAAGACCTGAGAAGGAACATAATGGTACCTGAGAAATGGTAGACGGATGCAAGCAACTTCGGGAATCTTGCAAGAGTAGACCAAGACAGCTGGCAGCCTGGACAGTCACCTGATGTTTCTCAGCATTGTTGGTGCATTCAAATTGGCTACAGGCCTAGAGTATCTGACAGACCATTTTTAGAAGCAGGAATTCTGAAGAGACCATCTTACCCTGTCTTGGCAGAGTACAGTGGTCGCTTTCCTTGTGTCCCGCTTGTCCAGAAAGGACAGCATTGCATTTGTACTGTCAGCCATCAAGGCAAGGGCAGTTCTTTGCCCAGTAGGCCATTTTGTGCCAAAAAGACAAACTTCCAAATGGAAATGTCTTAGAAGCCCAACATTCTCTCAGGATCAATTGGTGCAGCCAGGAGCAATTGTGTCTCATGTCAACAGAATTTTAAGTTATTTAAATGCCATATTCTCTAGGTCTATGAAGTGTTTGAAGATTACCTATCTATCTGAAATATATCTATGTATACCTAGAAGACTTAACTAACATGGCTACAGATATGATTATCATAGATGACTAATTATTAATCTATTTTAATTATCCATTACAATTTTAAATGAGTTACATAAACATAATACCTCAAACAAGAATAGAAAATATACATATACAGTATAACAAAATTAACTTCAAGTTTGTATCAATAAACTAAAATTATACCAATGTAAAACATTTTAAACATAAAAAAATCTATACCAATGTAAAATATTTTAAACAAGTTGTTCTTTAAAAGTAGGTTCATTAATCTACCCTTTTATCTTATCATCTCCATATCCTCCTATATATCTATATCCTATCCCCTTTTCTTTTTTAGAAAAAGATCACATTTTTAATCAACCTGTTTTAAATAAAAATATTGTTTTTTCTCTGTCCCACACCAGAGGGCTCTTCTGATTTGGGACACAAGAATCTCTTAACCATTTTTTTTTTAAGCAATATGTCTGGGTTTAGAGGGGGAGTGAGCCAATTCCACCTCTAAAGCCAGCTTGGTATATTTGGGAATTTGGGCGTAGCATCTCTTACATATTAAGTATTAGATTTAGGTTCTTTAGGATAGGACACCTTTGAATGATCTTTATAACATGCCGTTTACCTATGCTCTATACTTCTCTGGATTTTAGTATGTGTTTCTTTCTTGATATTGTTTGCATTGTTTGTAGTTACATCTTATCTAGGTCATTATCCCTCATTATTTCTGGACAATATTTGATAACCATTCCTTTGTATATAGTCTTGTATTAGTTTAGAACCTTCTTATTTAGACAAAAAGGGGGAGATGTAGTGGGTAGCCATTCCAGCTTGGATCTGGAAGTTCCAACCCCCATTGAGACTCTGGCAACTGTCACGCCTACGAGGCGGGGTAAGGGGAGGCGCTGGAAACCTGAGAGCTGGATGGGCCAGCGCTCTCTCTGGGCGCGCTCTCTGTGCCTGGACCCTGGACAGTGGAGGTTGACTGTGCAGAGCTCCAGAGAACACCGCTGGATTGCGATACACCTTCCCCAGACCCCTGCAACCTATCTATTCCTTCATTTGTAAGTCATCCACTAAATAAATCTTCCTTTTAACTACGTGGAGTGGCCTTTATAATTTTCCCCAATAGGGGACTGTGGGCAGGTGGAGATGTGAACGTGAGGGAATAGGTAGAGGATATGGAGGGCAAGAACACTGAAAGAGATGGCTGGAAAGGAGGGCATTTTGGGGTCAGGGAGAAACCTGGTACAAAAGAAACTCCCAGGAATCTACAATGATAACCCCAGCTAAGACTCCTAGCAATAGAGGATACATAGCCTGAACTAGTCATCCCCTGTGACCAGGCAAAACTTCCAGTGGAGGGAGAGGAACGCCAACCCAGCCACATAACCTTCAACCTGTGGTCTTTCCTGCCTATGGGATGTGCTGGGTGGCAAAGAGATTGTGGGAGTGGGCAACCAATGACTGGTCCAGCCTGAGACCCATGCCATGAGAATAAACCCATTCCTGACACTGTCTGAAGTGCCAGGACCTAGAAATTGGATGGCCCGGAGACCTAGGATAAAACCAAACATGACTGGAGAAAAAAAAACCAAAACAACTCATGTAATGATGCCTAACAATATTCTTCTATACTCATAGATTGGTGCCTAGCCCAATTGTCACCAGAGAGGCTTCATCCAGCAACTGATCGAAACGGATGCAGACTCACAGTCAAACACTAGACAGAGCTTGGAGAATCCTGCTGAAGAGAGGGAGGAAGGATTATAGGAGCCAGAAGTGTCAAGGACATCACAAGAAAACTCACAGAATAAACTGACCTGGGCTCATAGGAGCTCATAGAGACAGAACTAACAACCAGGGAGCATGCATGGAACTGACCTAGGCACTCTGTATATATGCTACAGTTGTCTTGCTTGATCTTCTTGTGAGACTTCTAACAGTGGGAGAAGGGGCTGTCTTTCAAGCTTTTGCTGATTTTGGGCCACTATTCCTTATACTGGGTTGCCTTGCCCAGCCTTAAAACAAGGGCAAGTGGTTGGTCTTACTGTATCTTGATATGCCATGTCTTGATATCCACAGGAGACTTGTCATTTTCTGAGTAGGAATGGAGGAGGAGTGGATGGAGGAGTACAGGGGAAGTGGCTGGGAGGGACTGGGAGGAGAGGAGGGAAGGAAAACTGCAATTAGCTCTGTCAAAACCAAAAGAGGAAAGAAAGAAAAGTTACTGGTGATGACAGGTAGTGAATGGATGGAAAGGTAGGTGGGCTGTGGTGGAAATCAAGAAAAGTGAAATTTCCAAGTTCTGGTGACTGAATCACAGTCCTGTGCTTGCATGCTTTACCAGCTGAGCCTCTCCGGGTCCCTTATAGCCTGTTAGTCTTGATCTGTAAATTTTGAGAACTGTCTTTCTGTTATGGTTTCTGAATACTGTGTGTTTTTCCTTTTTATTTATTCTATTTGTCCATCTTAGTGCTATGGGAGTTAACAGCGTGTTTGCATTTTATTGTATAAATGTCTCTATGATTCATTAAATTAAGATTTTAATTTTTATGAAATCATTTGTTTCCCTGTGATAAATAGTTGTCTCTATTTTTCTTTTTTTTAATTTATTTTTTTTATGTGTAGGTGTATGTGTGTGTGTGTGTGTGTGTGTGTGTGTGTGTGTGTATACACAGACACATGTTACATTGAGTGCCTGTCAGAGGACAGACTCTCAGAAGTTAGTATTTTCCTGCCATCTTGTGAGATCAAGGGATTGAACTCAGGCCTCCTCACGTGTTCCTCTACCTGAGGAGTCATCTCCCATCTCTGTCTCCATTTTCATTTGTCTCTATTTCTACGTATATATCTTGATAATTCTAGAGATTTTTGACTCATAATTTTATTTTTTATACCAAACTCTCACATACATACAATGCCCCCATTGGTTCTTTTTTGTTCTAGACAGACGTTGGTCACCTGTGCTGCTGTCCTGACAAGATACTTGAATGTAAACTTGTGGAATAATCTTTTTGCATACTGTGAAGATGTGTCTTCGGCCAGGCACATTCCAGCTGGCTTAATAAAGAGCTGAATAGCCAATAGCTAGGCAGGAACAGGTTAGGTGGGACTTCTGGGCAAAGAGAAAAGAGGAGGAGATGAATCTCGGAATGGGGGAGATGCCAGAGGACACGAGAGAGGAAACAGGAGGGACAAGATAGAAGAGAGGTAAAAAGCCAGGGGTCAAAATATAGATTACTATAAATGGGTTAAGTTATAATAGCTAATATGACAAGCCAAAGCTACATCTGAACTTTAATAATTAATAATAAGACTCCATGTCATTCTTTATAAGCTGGTGGAACCCCCACAAAAAAAATCAGTCTGCATCAAATTATTCTACCAGGTACAGTGGTAAAAAGCCTTTTCTCCTCTGGGATGTCCCTTGACATTGACAACTCTCCATGTAATGTTCAAAGATTGTTTTCCCCTTTGGAGTCCATTAGCATCTCACATGTTTGAAAAGATGTTTATGGGATTATATGCTTAAAAATCATCATATATTATTTTTGTAAGCTATGGGTACATTTAGGGTATAGAATGTGTTAGTTCCTTTTGTATTTCTACTATCAAATACCTTGAAGAAAAATGTAGAGGAGGAAAGACTTATTTTAACACATAGTTTTGATATACAATCAATACTCATCTGACCCTGTGTCTAGGCAGAGAGTCATGGCCATGGCATGTGAAGGAGGCATGTTCATGCTGTGGGATGATCTATATGTCAAATTACTCTGATTGGTCAATAAATAAAACACTGATTGGCCAGGGGCTAGGCAGGAAGTATAGGTGGGACTAACAGAGAGGAGAAAAGAAAGAACAGGAAGGCAGAAGGAGTCACTGCCAGCCACCGCCATGACAAGCAGCATGTGAAGATGTCTGTAAGCCATGAGCTACGTGGCAAGGTATAGAATTATGGAAAAGATTAATTTAAGCTATAAGAACAGTTAGCAAGAAGCTTGCCACGGCCATACAATTTGTATGCAATATAAGTCTCTGTGTTTACTTGGTTGGGTCTGAGAGTCTGTGGGACTGACAGGTGACAAAGATTTGTTCTGACTGTGGGCAAGGCAGGAAAACTCTAGTTACAAATGGCGCCCAAAGTGTTGGCAAGAGTTTCCAACCTGAGAAAAAGATTCTAAAACGGAGATAAAAACAGTTTCTAGTTGTTTCTCTCAAGTTAGTGGCAGTCTGTGTGTTTGAGCTACTATGGTGGGTTCCTGGCATGCACACTCGACCTGCCATATGGCAGGAATGAGGCCTCTGCAAGTGGCACATTACGTTGAGTGGTGGATTTACCTTTTGCTAGTACAAAACAAAAAGAGGTTTCTGGACTACATGCTCCTTTGATAGAAGCATAGACCCACCATTTCTGAGAGTTGATGGTTCCCAGAGCTGGCGGATAATGTACCACCACCATGTTGGGAAGCCGAAGTGGATGGAGCCAGCAGCCACAGCACCGTTTCAGACTTAGAATGGTGCAGTTTAAAGCAATAGGCTCAAGGTAATATAAAAAATAAGCCACGTAAAGATGGCTACCCCACAGAGAATCTGGATTATGTTCTCTTTGATATTTGTAACAGAAGAAAAACATTTGATTGCAAAAGCTGTTGAGTTATGCCAAAATGAATATTTTAAAGGTACTTTGACTTCAAAATTTGGATGTAAGGATATGTTGCTTTGGAAAGGAGGCTCTGCTTTTGTTTCCACAGAAAGCCAGAGGCCATGGATTTGTTCCAGATTAAAATACATCAGGTTTGACCAGCCAAGACCCCCTGAAAGGTCTCCGACGACACAATGGCCCAGATGATCCAACATCCAGAATGGTTTGAAGGCAACTGGCTCAGACGATACATCCTCACTGACTACTCCATAATCCTAAATTTTTCTTTGTGTCCCCATAAGATACAGCGCCCCCCCCCTCCAGCAGGAAGTAGTAAGAGAAGCTACATACAAATTCCCAAATATACCAAGCTAGCTTTGGAGATGTGGAAAAGTTAAACCTTCCTCTTTAAAAAAAAAGAAAAGAAAGAAAGAAAAAAAAAAAAAAAAAAAAAAAAAAAAAAAAAAAAAAAAAAAAAAAAAAAAAGAAAGAAAGAAAGAAAAGGGGAAGTGCTGTGGGATGATCTCTTTGTCAAATTACTCTGATTGGTTAATAAATAAAACACTGGCCAGTGGTTAGGCAGGAAGTACAGGTGGGACTAACAGAGAGGAGAAAAGAAAGAACAGGAAGGCAGAATGAGTCACTGCCAGCCACCGCCATGACAAGCAGCATGTGAAGATACCGGTAAGCCATGAGACACGTGGCAAGGTATAGATTTATGGGAAAGATTAATTTAAGCTATAAGAACAGTTAGCAAGAAGCTTGCCAAGACCATACAATTTGTATGCAATATAAGTCTCTGTGTTTACTTGGTTGGAGTCTGAGAGTCTGTGGGACTGGCAGGTGACAAAGATTTGTCCTGACTGTGGGCAAGGCAGGAAAACTCTAATTACATGCTCACTTTATGGGAGACAGGAAACAGGGCAGAGAATCAGGAAGGAGCCTGGGACACAGACACACCCTCAGAGATTTTCTTCTTCTAACTACATTTTTTGCCTACTCATGTTTCCAGACTCTCCCACAATTGCACTGTCAAAATTCAAAACACAGACTTGTGGGGACAGTGCATTTTTAAATCATAGCAAAATTCAAATTTCCCTAATAGTCATTTTCAGTAATTTCCCCTCTGCTCTTCTAGACCTCTTCCATTGGATTGTTACTAATTGCATGCTGCTCCTTGTGAATTCTGCATTCTCTCACCATTTCATTTCTAGTGGGTTTGGCTCAATTTTTCACAAAAGCAGTTTTCTTAAAATAATCCCTTATTTATTACCATTTAGATGAGGTACTGGTTTCAAATCTCCAATCACCTATGCTATTTAGATGAGTATTACATTAAGAAGAGTTGTGCAAAGAGTATGTAAAATAATAGAAACATAGTTGTGAATAATTTGAACATATCTGAAATTATACCAACACAATGTTATTACCTAAAATTCATAAAGCAAAAATTAAAAATAATTATAAGATAAGTAGACTAGTCTATAATCATAGTAAAAAAATCCTCACCTCTTAGCAACTAAAAAAATATATACAAAATATCAAGAATTTAACTTTAAATGTATATGGATTTTAGTGAAATAAAGAAAACAGGAGTTTAATAACATAGTTCATAATGAAAATCTCTGTTGCATGAAACTTTTTTTTCAATTAAAAATTCTTTCTCTGTCCCTCTCACTTGCACACTCATACTAAACACACATATACACAAAATAAATACAATGTAACAAAATGTAAGAAAAAGAAAATAAACAAACGCCAGGCGGTGGTGGCTCACACCTTTAATCCCAGCTCTCGGGAGGCAGAGGCAGGCGGATCTCTGTGAGTTCGAGGCCAGCCTGGGCTACCAAGTGAGTCCCAGGAAAGGCACAAAGCTACACAGAGAAACCCTGTCTCGAAAAACCAAAAAAAAAAAAAAAAATAAAAAAATAAAAATAAAAATAAAAACAAAATAAACTAATGAGTGATAACTTTAAACACAATTGTGGTGGTTTGAAAGAACATGGGCTACACAGGCACACAGCGAGTGGAACTATTGCCTTGTTGGAGTTTGTGTGGACTTGTTAGAGGAAGCGTGTCACTGGAGGGTGGGCTTTCAGGTTCCAGAAATTCAAGTCAGGCCCAGTGTGGCATTCATTGCTGCTGCCTTCTGATCCAGATGTAGAACTCTCCATGGTGCTCCTTCTCCAGCACCATGTCTGCCTGCATGTACCCATGCTTTCCACAGTGGTGATAATGGACTAAACCTCTGAAACTGTAAGCCAGGCCTAGTTAAATGTTTCCTGTATAAGTGTTGCTGTGGTCATGGTGTCTCTTCACAGCAATAGAAAGCCTGAGACAACAATCAAATAATAGGAAATGTTTGTTGTTTGGTTGGAGAAGAGTAGCCATCAGTTCTGTCTATAAGAAGGTACATAAAAGTTAACCAAAGATAGGGAGGAGGAATGCATTCTAAGCACAAAAGTTGAGGGACTGTGTTAACATTAGTTTAGTATACCTCAGGGAAGAGACTATTACCAGAATTAACAAAAGACAGTTCAAAGAGATAAAGAGTACATTGATGCAGAAAACTAGAAGTTCTAAATGTGTTAGCGTACCAGCAAAAACTGATTGGACTGAAGTCCACGACTATAGCTGGAGATTGAGATGCTCTTCCTTTAGTGATTCCTACAAATATCCTTCCCCAGAATACATATGAACGATCAACACAATGCAGAGTAACTAAGCATTATGGTTAACCGCAGTGACCTATGAGACACTGACAAGGCAGTCCAGCTACTGCAGAATTCACAGGACTCCTGATGTACTGAATCTCTCTTTATCAGAACAGATCATGCCGACAGCCATGTAAGTCCAAGAATTCTGGAGAAAATTGAAATGCTATCAAAGTCAAACTTAAGAGAATTGTTTATTTTTTTCTGACTGCTGCAAAACTGAAGCATGAGTAAATAACTAAAATATGCAGAAAATTTTAATATGTAGAAATTAAACAACGTATTTCCAAATAACTGAGGTCAACTAAACAAAACACAAGGGGAATTAGAAAATCTTTTGGTCTTCATAAAAGTACAAATATAACAGCAAAATTTCTGTAAGATAATGTAATACAAAAGAAAATGTTAAAGAATTATATTAGAAAATCAAAAATAACTCATATTAATAACTTAACCTTCAGCACTGAAAAAACAAAAAACAAAAGCAAATTAAACTTTAAATTAGTAGATAAAATAGAAAAATACTTTAAAAAATTTACATATTTATAAATACATTTATATAGTCAAATTATATATATATATATTTAATAACAAACTAATGATAAATTTTAGTAGCTGTCATTCTACTGCTGTGAAAAAATACCATGACCAAGGCACCTTATAAAAGAAAGCATTCAGTTAAGGGCTTGCTTACAGTTTCAGAGGCTTATGGAATGGATCATCATTGTGGGAAAACTCAGGCACGGAGACAGGCAGACATGTTACTAGAGTGGTAGCAGAGAGTTTATATCTTACCTGAAAGAGAGAGAGAGAGAGAGAGAGAGAGAGAGAGAGAGAGAGAGAGAGAGAGAGAGAGAGAGAGAGCGTGTTTGTGTGTGTGTGTGTGAGAGAGAGAAACAGAGAGACAGAGAGAGAGACAGGGGAGGGAGACTGGGCCTGGTGTGAACTTTTGAAACCTCAAAGCTTACCTTCAATGACACACTTCCTCCAACAAGGCCACACCTCCTAATCTTTCTTAAACTGGGAACCAAACAGTCAAGCATTGGAGTCTAGAGGGGCCAGGGCTGTCTCATTCAAATCACCACAGTCATCACGTTACATTTATAGTGACTGTGATATTTCACACTTTCTTATGGAACAACACCAGACAGAATATGATCATCAGCGAGTTCTGTCATGTATGCTCATAAGCTCTTCTGGAGATGAGAAAAAGAAGGAGAAATCACTAATGGTCTGTAAGCTATGCTTAATTCCTACTGAAAACCTGACAAAACTATTCAGTGAGGGGTAATATATAAAAACCAAATTGTGTTTTTCAAGACTGAAAAGTTGTCTTAATATTTTAAAATCAATTCTGTGACTTGTATTTTAATACAAAAAAGAGAATTAAAATTGAGGCAGGAAAAATCATAAAATTTAATACTCATTCATGCTAGAAATATATTTAGAAAACTAAATATAGAATAAATTCTTTAAAAAACTTCTCTTTGACAGTCTTATGTATGAATATAATATTCTCATAACATTCTTCCCTTTATTCTCTTTTCTTCCCAACTTCTCCTCAACCAAGTCCCCATTCCACTCTCATATCTTTGTGTATTTTTACTTTGACTTGTGACCTACTGAATTTAAACAGGTCCACTCACATGGTCATGGGTTTGAAGCCACTGGAGCAAAGATAGTATCACCAAGGGGATACATGGCTATCTTATTTAAGGACAAGCACTCAATAGTTAATTGTTATCAGTACCATGGTCAGCTGTGAGTTTCTGTATTAACCACAGCTTTCTGCAAAGAGTAAGGTTGTTTTGTTTTATTTTCCAGTTTTTAAAAAGCAACCTCATTGGAGTATAGTTTACATGCCAAATTATACAACCACAATTGTATGTTACCTCATCAGCCCCAACTCACAATTTACTTATTTATAGGTTTGCATTTGGGGGCCCCTTCCTTCCTTCCTTCCTTCCTTCCTTCCTTCCTTCCTTCCTTCCTTCCTTCCTTCCTTTCTCTACATCATACTTTCTTTCATTTCTTTCTTCTTTGTGTCTTTCACACCATACATCTTGATCCCGTTCATCCCCGTCCATTTGTATCCATCCTCTGCCTTTGCAACACTGCCCCCAAATAAAATAAAATAAAGTTTAAGAAAAAAGAAAAAAAAGAAAATTCTCATTGTGGAAGCTGTTGTGTGACACTGTGAGTCACAGTATTCCATTTAGTCCATAATATCTTTGCTAGCAAGTATTCATTACAAAGAGTCTGGTTCAAGACCTCTGGTTTCTGCTACATTATCAATACCGGGCCCTCACTGGGGCTGCACTTCAATATCCTGTTGTCCTGTGTCATGAAGATCCTGCAGCTTTGAATCTGTAGGACCTGGCCCTCATTTGTTCCAGCAGATCATAGATGGCATGAAAGTGGGGTGGACCAACTTAGAGCCCTGTTTCTGGGCCTGAGAAATTGTAGGGTTGGTCAGCCCCCCAGCTCTCCCCAGTCCTTATCACCATGGTGAGCTCTCCAGCATTGCCCCAGCTAGTTCACGCTAAGCAGCAAGGAGCAAGGGGTGGGACTGGATCTTCTGCTCTCATACCCTGAGGTCTGGCTCACCCTCACCTGCACCACCAGGGCCATCTCTACTTTGTTGCCCAGGCAAGGTGAAGGGGTCACTCTCCTGAGTGCTGAAGCTGGTGAGGAGCAGGGACAGCTCTCCCACTCTTAAGACCTCAGGGCCTGTTCTCCCAACTGCCACAGACAGCAAAGGGTGTGGCCGAGGGCATCTCTCCCTTGCCCACACACCATAATGTAGATGGGGGTTGGGCCAGGTCTCCCACACTCACATTCTCAGGGCCAGCTCACCTGCACCCCCATCCTTACTCCCCCTCCCCCGGCCAACAAGGTTAGCTCTATTGCACTGCCTAGCCAAGGTGTGGAGCCTGATTGCCCAAGTGCTGCAGCTGGTAAGGGCCAGGGATAGCTTTCCCATTCTCATGACCTCAGGGCTAGCTCATCCACCTGTCACAGGTGCTGTTGGGGGCATCTTTCCCTCTTTCACATCTTTCATGGTATACTGGTATTGTAGTAAGCAAGGTCAAAAGACTGGAAAGACCTTCCTAACTTTTTCCCCCCACAGCTGCTGCATAGGAGCTTTCTACACTAGGAAGACTATCAAGCAGGATGTGGCTTCCAGCTCAACTCCAGAATACTCAGTCTGTATTCTGCAAACAGGGTATGTGGTATCTTCAGCAATAGGGTGGTTTCTTCAGCCTTACCTTTGTGTTCTAGTGGACAAAAAAAGGGCAATGACCATAGCTTGTATAGTTTAGCGGTCTCTAGGTCCTTCCTAGCTAAAAGCTCCTAAAAGGATATTCCTATGGTGATATTTTTATTTGTACTGAAATGTGATTTTTATTTGTATGTTAATAAATAAAGTTGCCTGGGGGTCAGAGCTAATAGCAAGCCATCGCAGAAGCTGGGTGGTGGTGGTGCACACCTTTAATCCCAGCTCTTGGGAGGCAGAGCTAGGCAGATCTCTGTGAGTTCAAGGATACAGCCAGCATGGAGACACACGCCTTTAATCTCAATACCAACCATAGAAGACCTGGAGGTCTGTACGACAGGCAGTGAGTAGGAGGTCATGTGGTTGGGTTTACAACCAATGAGAAGGCAGAACAGAAACACTATAAAAAGACAGACACCCAGGAAGTAGGTCTCTTTTGGAGAGGTAGGGCAA